>NC_031965.2:38891297-39076297 GCF_001858045.2 Oreochromis niloticus
ACACTTTTGGTGCATGGTGAAATATATTTAGACCTTCGTTTCACAGGAAGTTTAAGTTTTTCCTCTGAGAAGTCTGAGCACCTACTAAGGTTGTGATGTGGACTCTTGCATGCGTTCAAACTGTTTGCTTCCTGTGTGCACAGGAACACGTGTGAGCGACCTCGCTGAACACATTTCCAACCACTCTGAGACGGATTTCTCTCCGTGTCTAACTGGGGGCATAAATCTGAGCCTGAGATACAATCTGCTCCTCATTGGTGTGAATTAATCTCCCTGCTCCACTCTGCTCGCTCTTTATCAGTCCTGCTTTTATGCTTCAATATTCTTCATTACTTTGACTTATGAAAGGCGAAAGTCTCACGCTGGATCCTGAATGATAAGCATAACCCAAAGTCTGAGCAGGAGAGAGCGATAATCAGTGTAACAGGGGTGGAGTCTGTGCTGCACACAGAGCAGATGGAAATAACCAGCATGGGGCATTTACAGAGCTCCCTGGAGAGCATGGGGGGGGCAGTGAGACTGTGAGAGTGCGAGCTTCCAGGCCTCTCGAACTGTACGAGAGAGAGATGATCCACCGTTGAGATTAGTGGGAGTGGCGTCTCCTGCAGGCTTTTAAAGCCACTTAAGAGACAGATGCAGCAGAAGAGCCACCGCTGTGCGTTTCCCCGAGGAGCCGGCGAGGACACACCTTCATCACTCACCAACCTCTCCGCTCGCTCTCACACTAATCCACGTTCTCTTTATTAACACAGCTAAGGAGAATTTTGTCAAAGATGTTTGCACAAGGTTCTTTATAGAAAAACAATGTATGCAGTTTTTAGCAAATCCCTGTTTGAGAGTAAAAACTGTCCAAATACTTTCAGCTCTAATAACACTACGGCGACCACGTCAGCCGCCGTCTTCAAAGACGACAACAAAACAGCAAAAAGGCGGAGTCAGTCTGCTGCATGTTTGCATCTGGATCAGGTCAACATGCAATCTGTGTGGTAATATGGTGATTAACTTTGACAAATCAGGGAAAAAACCTACTGCTGCACCTGCATCAAAACAGAAATTGCATCTAAATGAACAGAAACTCAAACATCTTACATGCATATGCAACGTATTTTAATGGTCAGTGCAAATTTTAAATCTTCTCGATGCAGCTGAGCAGCCGCTGATTATCCATCAAGTCACTGAAATAAGTCGGTGTAAAAACAAAAACAACGTGGAGACCAGAAGACAAAGTCTCTGTAACCAAGCAACCAATTATTTTAACATATTCTTCATTTTACATAATCATATTGTTTAAAATATGACACCAAACAAATTTGTTCTATTATTAAAATCAGTAAATTTCCAGATCCTGACCAAACGTCCGACTCAGACTGACGGTGTCTGCGTTCAGAAATCAGACTGTGACTGTATGAAGACAGGCTGCCTCCCATCAGGTGACCTGTGACCTTTCAAAAACCGAGCTTGAAGACATGCTGCACGTGAACAGAGCTGGTAGCCGGTGCTGCCACTTAGCAGATACGCCTGCGTGTCAATTTGAAGCTCCTACGTCGCCTCGTTCTCGACTTATCGCAAACGCACCGCCCGCCCGGCAGAGTGATGAGAACACGCGTCAGCCTTTTACAGCTGAGGGGTAAAAATCTCCAGAAGGTGAGAATGATGTCTGAATAGTTTTTGGGGGGTTGGTGTCAAAAAAACAAACAAAAAAAATACTGCAGCAGATTAAAAGGGCTCGAGCCTCATCCAGCGACGGCGACGCCCAGAAACACGGTCGATACGTCAGCGTAATGCTGCCTTTCACTGATGTTTGTGAGCCCTTTTTCCCCTTTCAGTGTCTGATTAGCAACTGTATGAGAGATTACGTGACAGCTGTTTGTTCTGATTTATTGTTCCAATCAAGGTCGGCGTGAGCAACACCGGTGGGCCTGACTGTCTGCCTGAAAGTGGCGTGATCTGTCATCCCAAACGAGGACTATCTCCATATTAGGCCACACACACACACACACACTGACAGAAAGTCAAGTTGTCCTGCTGTGAGTTACTGAGTCGTAGCCGTGCAGCGTGGCATAGAGCCGCTCCTCTAATTGAGTTTACACATCAGTGGAAGGAGAGTGTCAGGACAGCCGTCACACTTGCAGCACCCTGCGGCGGCCGGTTCACGCTGGATCACCGGCTCACTTCAGAGGAGCTAGCGCTGGGATAATAACACAAGGAGGGCATCCGCCATCCCAAAGGGCTGACCCACTGTGCCAGAGGAGGCTGCTGCTGCACAGCGTGGGATGGATTATTTGTTAAAGTCAGAAGTGAAACTCTTGAGCAGCAGGTCAGAAATCAAAGCTCGGGAGGGTTGGAAGAGCAATTTGTTCGGCTTCAGCGGCTGACCACAAATACTTAAGCCGAGCTTCTGAGACGTTTTCAAGGTCAGGTCCTTTAAAAATGTATCATCCCAGCAACGTCAGCCTGTCCTCGCTAGATGAGGTCCTTTATGCTGCTTTGAGTTACTTTAATCATACACAGAGCTGTCGTGTGCAGCGTTTACTGCAGAACTGATAACATTCATGTCTCTGTGTGTTCTCATCCAGATCATTAAGAGCTTAGAAAACACAAGTGGACTTCTTTAGGTTTGCAAAGACATTTTGTCTCTCATGGAAGTGTCGTTCATAATAAGATATTCATCAGGTTTCTCTAAAAAGGACCTGTGATGTTCATTTGGCCTTTGTGATCCCCACAGTTCACCCTCTGTCTCTTTAAGGCCTTCTTTCCTCTGATTGGCTGCCCCTCGCCTGCTACTAAAAACATAATATATTCTTCTTGAAACAAAGTGATGATAACGATGATGATGATTACAACGTTTTACTTTGGACACATAAAAGAAACAAACAAACAAATACAAATGAAATCAACATAAAATGAAATATCAACTCAATCATTAAGTGGGAAATGGAGTCGGAAGAACTTTTCCATATTTCTTTTCCCCTTCTGCAAGTATGCAAGTAAAATGTATTTATAAAGCACATTTAAACACAGCTTTTAAAGAGCAACGTGCTTTACAAAGTCTTTATTTACCCAAACACACGCGTACATGGAATAAAAAGTAAAAAATGGACAGAATATTGAGTTAACAGGCCTAAACATAACAAATAAGGACAGCAGGGGGCAGATGAGAGATCAGTGGGCGGGAAAGCCAGAGAGTAAAGGTCAGTTTTTTAGCCTCGACCTGAAAGCAGAAATGGACGGCGCTCTTTTTCTGTCAAGCGGTAACTGATTCAAACAGGCCGACTTCAAAGGGTCTGTCACCTTTCTGTTTGAGGCGTGACCTTGGGCCGTAAGACATGAGAGACCGGGAGCTGAATGAGTCTGACCATTAAGAGCAGAAAAATCTTCAAGTGAATTCTAAAATGGACAGAAAGCGAGTGCAGCGAGGCCGACACTCTGGTGATGTGATCGTATACAAAGCTCTGCTGCACCATCTGCAAACAAGCTAAAAGAGACGGAGCCCGACGTGTACGAACGGCACCGAAATTCACGGCACGGACGACCTTTTCCAGATCATGGAAGATCATGAGTTTGGTGATAACTAACGAAGAATCCACTCATGAAGCAAACAGCTAAATAAATAAAAATGAAACTAGCATCATTGAGTCCGCCAGCTTACACACATCTACACAAAAACTAGAACCACTGAAAGCTGTATCATTCCTGCAGAAGGTGGATAACGCTGCATTAAACTGTATCCAGTAAACCCCCAGCCCATGCTTCCATGGTGAACACGCCGCTAACAGCTGAAACAGCCCAGGCTTTCAGTCCAAATCCAGCTCTCATGTCTCAGTCACACTGGAGACCTGTTGGCAACCATCTGGCAACCACTGCTTTCATGGAAAAATGTGTATCTCTTGACTGGCTACATGTGGTTGATGTTGGCAGTCGCTGTTAAATCGCTAAAGCCCCAGTAATGCAAGCCTAGAGACCAGTCAGTGACCCACTGGTCATCGCCTGTACTCTGTGACCAGTTGGTGACTGGTTGCAGGAGGTTGCTGTCAGTAACTAAAGTGAATGTGAGGTGAACAGTCTTGTATCCAAAACCACCTTGGCATTGCTTTAGCTTCTGCAGTCACCTGTTGTTTGAACGGAAGATACAAACTTGTCTGCAAACTATTTGCTAAACAATCCTGAAACTGTGACACAGGCGGAAAAATAAGACTTTCTGCCTTAAAAGCAAAAGTTGTACTTTTAGACATTTGTAGGTTAAAACAATAAGACACAACTTTTACTCAAAGTTTCATTTCTGGTTTGCATCATACTACGTGTATTTGCAGAACTGTACCCATCATGTCTGGCACTTTCATCTTCAACTTTCCTTCACAGCATTTTTCTTTGTAATCTACGTGTAGCTCAGAATGATTACAGGAACCAACCAACACTGGGATGTGTTTGCATGCTGTCCTACAACAAACCAAGGGCGTGCCATCAGGATGCAAAGATGCAGGGAAGAAAATGACAGCAGGGTTGGCCGTGAAGAGGAAGTCAGCAGCCACGGTGCAAATGCTCATCCCAACCACACTGAAAACTAGGCCTTTAGAGTTCTTGCCAATCGGTCTACAGTAACCTCTGGATCGGCTTCAGTCACACTTTTCACCATTTTTGTGTCGCCACAGAGAAATCTGTTGGCCTCGTACGCCATTTACACCCTGAGTAAACAGCTGAAAGAAACCCTTCTTGATCTCACCTACAAAGCTCGGCTGCTGATTAGCTGAAACGACCTCCGTCTGCAAAAGCATTTTATATGCAGCTGTGAGAGGAGTTTGTCAAGACATTTGTGATGAGAGCAGAGGTATTGGCTCGGGTTAGGAGGCTACACGAAGTAAACGTCCCAGAAAGGGACGCTCCAACAAAAAAGGCCATTTGTAGCAGTCCGGGAAGGCGAGGACAGCTCGACCCACAGCAAATGTCAGGATCAGCTCCCGCTCCCTTCAGGAACCTTTAAAAGGTTTCTATTTTCTCCCCTCTGATGGATTTTCACTTCTTTCCATCAACACACATAAAAATGTGTCCTTTATCTTATTCAGCAAACAATCTTACTCCTGTAAGATAATCTTTTCTTATTATAGAGACTGACAGAGCGGGATGAAAGGCTTTGATCTCATCACATCTAAATATACAGGCTCTATTTTGACCCTGAGCCAATCAGAACACCCCCCCCCCCCCCCCCTTTATGTTTGTACAGTCGTATTATAGATATTTCAGGCCTTATTATGATGAAGATGGTTTTTACTTAAAGAGCTTAAGTAGGAGAAAGTTTTCAGTCACCCACTATGATTTGTATCCATAATTAATCGAGACATACGGATCTGTTCCAAGGAAAAACGTACTGATGCAAGACCACAGGAGTGTGTGTGCGTGCGTGCGTGTGTGTGTGTGTGTGTGTGTGTGTGTGTGTGTGTGTGTGTCTGTCTGTCTGTGTTGAAGTAATGAAGAGTGAAAAAGCCATTCTAATGAGGGCCATTTATTTCCATGCATGGGCTTCTGTTAATGGGTGATGAGTTTGGGTGCGTAACCCAAACTCAGACCATGAATGGTTAAGTTCATGCTACACTGTCTGAGATTTCAGTTGCACAAGGACAAGGAGGAGGAGGAGATGCTCCCGTAGCAGAAAGAATCCTGCAGGTTGACTTTATTTTTAGGGCCGAGCGGCGCTTTTATTAAACTCCTCGGTTCAGCTGAATGTAACAAACTATATGAAGATGTCACTACACACTCACTAAAACCTCCACAGCGTCACATCGCGGTCGAGCCAGAGGACTTTAAAAGGGCCGGGATGGCTGAGAGCATTGCTCACGCTGGGATGCTTCAGACTGAAGTCTCATTAACTTTTTATTTTCCTCAGGCAAATCGCCGCAGGCCACAGAGTCAAATGTGGCCACTCACTCCTAACATTCACCAGGTCGCCAGTGACCTGCTCAGGATCAGGTCCACGTCTATCCTTCATGTGGAATTTTCATCCCTATGACCTGATTTTGAAGGTTCCTAAATCTGTTCTTGTTTAGCATGTGGCTAATAGGAACCCAACCCCGATGGGTTCTCTGGTGATGTGGAGGATGAAGCAGCCATGCCCTACATGTATCAAAAGAATGACTGAGCATGCTCTGTTCGTACTCCTAAACTGATGCACCGCCTTCAGGTGTGGAAACCGTGGACGCAGCCCTGACGGCAGCTGCTGATCCTTCACGTGAAAATCCCAACGTCAGCGATCAGAACAGGACTGCAGTCAGAGCTGTAAACATGGAACCCGTCTGTACGTGTGCAACAAGATCACCTTTAATGGATATTCTTCCAATTTAAACGGGATAATCAGATTTTTATGTGATGATTTCAGGAATGTTTTGTTCTATTCCATTTCATTTATATTAAACCAAACAGTTGCCTCAAAGCGTTTGTTGATCACATCTCTAACAGTACGCTGGACAGAGCCCAGGAGAAACACAGCAGCACATTTATAGAGCGTTTTTTACCACCAGCCGTGTCCCTCGAGGAACAGGGCTGGTGGTTTGAGATTGTGCTGGACGGTATGGACCAATCACTTCGTAGCTCACTCAGCTCATCACCCTTCATTTTTCACAAGTTATAACATATGTGCCTTGATTGGATGAAGACATATGAGAGGACAAGTGATTCTTCTGACACCTCGCCAACACGTAGCTCACCTGTCCCTCACCTGGACAAGCTAAAAACGATTTCCTGTATTAACAAGGTATTTTGACAATAAGTCAAAAGAACTTTTATTAAAAAACGATTATGAAAAACAAAACATGAGGTCATATAAAAAGGATTTGGTTGGTTTCATGAACTATAATAATAACTGTGTCCTGTGTGCTTTAGTACAGTAAGGAAACATGGACGGATCTGAAAGGTGAAGCCAAAGCAGAAGCGCCTTTAAGCTGCGTTCTTTTTACTGTCCTGCAGGGGGCGACTCTGCTCACCTGATCGCTAACTGAGGAGTTAATCTAGTGTCAGATCTTACTGAATAAAACTGATAAAGCAGCCATGTTTGACAAAATGCTGTTGCCCTATCACTACTGTCAGTTAGATCCACCCCTCGCATCACAGATAGTTACTGACCCGTCATCATCAGCCAATGAGAGCGCGATGTCCTCACAGTCTGACCTGCCTCTTGCTTAGACACATTTTGGTATCTTAAAGTCGACCAATTCTGCTCATTTCCAGCTTTGTGTACGTGTTTTTGACTCTGCTATCGTAGCTTTGCGTGATTTTACCAGCTCTGCAGCCCATCCTCGGTCTGAAATAAGTCGTTTTAGCCCGTCCAGCTTTGAACAAACATTCTTACACATGAAAACACCAGGTTTGAATAATAAGATGTGCCTGAGATGACCATATTCAGGATATCAGCTCTCTATGACATCACACAGATATAAGAGTAGAAAAAAAACTGTGATAAACAGAGTTCAGAGTGTTCCCACATAGCAAACTTGGTATGGCCCGGATCTGGCACACACAGTGTGCTTATACATGGCCCACATACCGCAAAGAATGACGGCCCTTTGGTGGCCCAGATCTGGTTTGTCAGAGGTGGCCCACACATGGGCCAGCACAAGGCCAGGTGCAGACACACTGGTGGCCCAGAACAGTTTCAGCTCTGGCCCCAGATGTCAGCCTAATGTGTACCTTACTCAAGTCATGTAATAACAACATGTGCCGGAACATAATAGTGCAAAAGTAACATGACGAAACTCAAAGTGCTCTATACAGCATGCCACATTCACCCACTTTCTGTAAACTGAGTGCTTCCTAACTACATTCATACACATTCACACTCTTGACATGCGGACTTGAGGAGCCAGGGACCTGCTCCACCTCCTGAGCTACAGCCACCCAGTAGTAAACATGAGTAAACCCTTACTAGGTTTTGGATAAAGTGTACACTCACAAACCTGCATGTGAAACGTTGGCTACCATAGCAGTATAGTATTGCAACATGGCATTTGGATCTAACTAAAATAGGAAAATAGGAACATAAATAGTGCCATCATTGCCAGACCTGGCGCACATCTGGTTGATATACACCCTGCCATGACACAGTCAGTCAGAAGTAGAGCAGGGCGATATGGCCAAAAATATTTATCACGATATATATTTGAAAATTTGCGATAACGATATAACTGATGATATAATTGACACTAGACAAAATACTTTACAACTCCACAACTTTATTAGTGCAAAAAACCCCATCAATGTATTTTCACTTAAACAAGCAGCTGTTTTTTATGTGCATTAAAGTAATATAAAAATTTAACAGTGCAAATTCCTCACTGACAGTTTAACCAAAAGGCATTTCCAGTGGAAACTGGCCGACATATCCTCAGCATAACCATGTATAATATCCACAAAACTTAAAAAGAGGTTATACACACACAGTACGGTAATATTATGTTGAAGCACAGTACGTATCACTCCGCGAGGCTCCTGCCTACGATAGCCGTAATGCTCCAACAATCCATCAAGCGGTGCGGCTTCGTAGCTTAGCAAAGTCGGACTGAAACACCTGACAGATTTTTGAGCGCCGTGTACATAAAATCGTTTCGAGGTCAGTAAACACAACCAGAATTCATACATAAGGCACACGGGATTATAAGGGGCACTGTTGATTTTCAGAAAAATCAAAGGATTGATTTTAAGTGTGCCGTATTTTCCAAACAACACGGTAATAACGACGGCCCGCTAGCATGCGCTACCAAAAATAGTGCTTTGTTGTGTATCTGACGGACGAAAGCTAAACCAGTTCCACACCACTGAAGTTGCAGCATTTTTACAAACCAGTTCTGGTTCATCCGTTTCATTCAACGATCCACCATACCTCTTCTCATTCTGCGTCGCCGCCATGCGCGTATGTAAACATAGGCACTGCGCATGCGCGTTTTACCCACATTCTATCGCGATATTTCATTTTCCTATCGTTGCCCAAAATTACACCGGTATTACCGTGAACGGTATGATATGGCCCAGCCTCAGTCAGAAGTGCCAGCTTGTTGCTGGATCCGGGCCAGACCTGTTTTCTATGAGCCTGGGCCACATAAACCAAACCACAGTTGAGCCAGATATAGCATGCCATCACATAGACAGTGCCAGCTACACCAGGCCTGGCCCATATCTGGATGACATACCACTTACTATGCCAGAAGTCAGCCAGCAGTGTCGGCTTGACACCAGATCCGGGCCAGACCTGCCTGCTATGTGGGTTAGCTTTACCGTACATGCACCGAGCTCGTTATTAGAGACGCAATTTTCTTGCTTTGCTTGAAAGGACTGCACACTCGACGCACTCGACACAAGCCAAATCACATTAAATGTTATCATCTTGTTGACCTGCATTTGAGCAGGACCCAGATTAACCCTGTGTGGAAACCCTTCAGCAGGCTAACCCAGATTAGAGACGCAGGGAATCTTTTAATCTTCACATCACCAGGAAGTCTTGGACAGCCACAGATTACATCTTTAATATCACCCTGAAGAAAGTCCAGCGGTGAGCGTGTGTGTGTGTGTGTGTGTGTGTGTGTGTGTGTGTGTGTTTACACCCTCCGCTGCACTTAAAGTGAATCCTAACACAGCTCTCTCTTCAGATAATTAAGAGATACTTGAAGATATGAGAACCCTGGAGAGAGCCATAAATAGAGCACAGGGAAGAGCGGGTGCTGGAGAGATGCTGGATTAATCGAGGGCGAGCTGGCCCTCGCCGCCTCATTCTGATCCACTTAAAGCTATAACCAAACCTTCCGGAACATCTTATCAGACTGACGCTGCAGGTCACAGGAATGCCGAGTGGCCAAACTGAATTCAGAGCAGCCCGCGGCTCCTGTGGGACGAGCGCTCAGTGAAAACACTCAAAGCTCAACTTGTTCAGCTGCTGTGAAGCAACGTGCTGAGCCGCTCTGCTGTGTTTCACAAACGTGAAATCATGAGTGAACTTTCAGGTGTGAAAATGAGGCCAATCATCTTCAGTCTGCTTTCTTTCTAATATCCAGCAGGGGGCGACTCCTCTGGTTCCTATTCTATTCTGATTGTATAGAAATGGATGTGAAAATGAGCCTCTGCTCAGCTGATCTGCACACCTTCCTGATGACCTCACAGTCTCAGTCTGTAGTTTCAAGTCTTACTAATTAAAACACGATGAGAGCGCGACTTTTGGTCCCAGCAGAGACAAAAAGGGTGATACAGCAGGTATGTGTTACCGTACAGTGGCAGTCAGATCCACACCTCGCTTTTCACGTCTCATATGAAAACGCTGAAATAACTAAAACGTTGCGTTTTAAAGTATCGCGGCGAGATTTCAGTAGCCGATGGAAGACGTCACACACTTCTGCCCGATCGCTGGAGGTCCTCCTCTATAACTGTAGGAGCTTCTCCTGAGAATATCAAACACCCTGAGATGAGATAGCTTTAAGTCAGGGAAAACAGCCTCTTTACAACATTTTCACAAATAAAGAAGCTTTCTCTGCTCTTTTGGACATAAGGCAGATATTCAGAGTAGCTGCAGGATTACTGCAGCTCACAGGTCCTTTCTTTAGACAAACTAAAAAAAATCCAATTATGCTTCAGTCGAGACAAACGAGACAGAGATGGAGGTGCAGAAGAACTCGTTTATCACAAAGGCTGAGGTGGAGAGCCGATGATCGCTCTGACTTACTGCACCGCAGCTGTGTTCTTACACCTCATTTCATTTCTGAAGCTATTATTAAATATTCTGAAAAATAAATCCACGCTTGTCTGGTTTGCAAAAATATGCATGCTTATGCTTCCTGAGCCACCGCTCACTTTATTTTCTGGTGTGATTTGGACTTTTAGCACTTCAGTTTTCATATGTCCTCAAAATATCTTCCACCTCTTTGCAACATGATGCAGAATTGTTGCATGAAAGGCTGAAAGCTGTGCGGTCAGAACATTTCCATCACGATGCTTCGAGGCTGGTTTGAGGTTCTTCTCGTGAAAAGCTGCCTTTGGTCTGCATCAGACAAGTCTACTCTAAGTGCTGTTTGGTCACGTTATCTTTGATCCATCTTTCCACAGCACTTTATTCCCAAAGCTCTTTGCCTGAATATTCACTGGCAGTTTTGCTCTAATGTTCTTTTTGGACAGCTAAAGCTTTTTCCTGGCGTTCCTCCTCTGCTGCTCATGTTGTAAGAGTTACCTGCAGGTCCTGTGATGAACATCTGGAGGTCTTGTATCCACCACTCTGCTCTTAGGCTATTTTTGCAGTCTCAGACTAGCACAGGTTTAAAACTGTGCCGCTTGTAGATGGTTTCCGTCACAATGACGGGGGTGAGACGGCCTTCATCGATGCTCACCATCCCAACGATTAAGAGCTCCTGGAGATCCTCGTGGACCCGCCCTGCCAGGACTCTCCATAAAAACTGTACCTAATTAAATTTGGTCCGTCACCCATTTGAGATCCTCTCCTTGTGCATTTCCAGACAGAGTCCACTAAGCCAGCATGGCGGGTGAGGAGCAAGAGCAGGAGTATTTTAGGAGAATTTAAATTCATGGATTTAAAGGTGTGACACAGGTTTATTTGGCTGTCTCACATTTATCAGAGGCACTGACTGCAGGGACACTGAAGGTTTGTTTGTGCCATTATGAGAGGCTCTCCACAGACGGGAGGCGTGGGGTCCCACGAGGACATGGCGTAACGGCGTGCACCCCGTACATGTCATTAAAGAGAGGTCGGCAAAGGTTAGCGTTTTATTAGGGAGGCCTGGAGAGCTTTTACTGCTCATCAAACACAACAAACTCAGCTCAGAGCAAACAGAGAGGTCGCTGCCGACGTTTAAAAACCCTGAGACAGAAGAAAAGAAAAAGTGAGGAGACATAAACACAAGAATGAGAGGATGAGGAAGAGGAGAGATTCAGCCCAGCTGACTGGCAGAGGCCCGGAGCAGAGGAGGTGCAGGGGAGAAACAGAGCTGACGGCTGGGAGTGAATGGCCACACTGTGTGTATGAAAGAGCTTTTCAGCCTCCTCCCAATCAGCACACACACACACACACACACACACACACACGAAGCATGTAACTGTGAGGGTGAAGAGGTGACCCTGACGGCAGTTTGTGTGGTGTGGGCAGACACAGGGATCTTTTCACTCCTCACCTTTAGCTGAAATACCAGAGCTGACACTGAACCTGAGCTCTGGGAGGATCTTTGTGTGTGTGTGTGTGTGTGTGTGTGTGTGTGTGTGAGAGAGACACTCTGAAAAAGCTGCAGAGATGCAAGGACAAACACCCGAGCATCTTGATCATAATACAAACAACGATTATTTTTGTTAAACCTCTTATAGTGTCACATGTGGGAGATATTTATATTCCTCTGCATTTAACCCACTCACTCAGGGAAGCAGTGGGCAGCTACCAATCCAGCGCCCGGGGTGCAGTGTGTAGAGATGGTACCTTGCTCAAGGGTAGCGCAGGGTAGCCATTCGATGGATTCAAACCCCCGACCTTCCAATCATGGGGCGACCACTCTACCTACTGAGCTATCCCTGCTCAGTGTTGCTAGGATACAACTTTAAATACCCTCATACTTAAATGCTATATGTTTATTATTTAGCTGCTTTTTTAATATTTTCTTTCTGGTCTTTATTGACAGGGAAGAATCAACAGGAAAGCGGGGGGGGGGGGGGGGGGGGGGGGGGGGGACCCGATCCCGGGCCGGGCGCTCTCATCATGTGGCACGCAGGCGCCCGCTCCACGCAGTGAGCTACAGCAGGGCCCGTTGGTCAGCTGCTTATGAGCTCGCAGGGATGGAGGCGGTGGGTCTCTGCAGCTCGTGACTGTGACCAGTTTCTCAGGTTCTGCTATCCAAGCAGCAAACTGATTATCAGAGCCAGGTGGGATTAAAGCACTCACCTGTGCACACAAACATCATCGTCATTTCTAGCTTCACCTTCTCTGGATAGTTTTTACTGTGTAATCAGTAATCTGAGACAGCAGGCGGCTGTACAGGTTCAACTGTTGTATTTGATTTGAACTTTTTGTGGCTGACTTCAGAGGGCTGTGTGGGAACGAGCACCAGCTCTCCTTTTACCTTCGTGCACCTACAAAGATGTCAGAAATGTCACGTTTACACAGCGTATATACAGACGGTACATGGGGTCTGCTGACCTCACCAAATTCACAGCGTGGTTAAACCTGAGCCAGAAAAGGTGCAGACACGTGTCTTTAATGCCACGGTTAATGCTCGCTCGCTGCTCGAGAGAAGCGTGACATCAGCGGTGCCCCAAAACCATTTTTCCTCACGCCCTCCTCGCTGACGTCTGCCTGGAAATGATGCAAATGATAGAAAAAGTCATCAGGCTGGGAGGGTCTGGCACGGGCGCCGCTTCACACAAGTCTGGTTTTCATATAAGTTATCGTGTTCAAAGTTGGGTGTCAGCAGCCCACGCCTTTCACCAGCTGAGAACATCTTTCACAAAAGCAAAAATTATAAATAAGCAGAAAGTCTGATTTGCTGAAGTACAATCGTCCGCCATCTTGCTGAAAGTCTTTTCCCTAAAAAAGTCGGTGATTGGAAGTTTGATTGGCTCGTCCTATGACCCTCCGTTTCTTCCCTCTTTGACACAGACAGGTGCTGAGACTAAACCTGGATCGAGTGTCTGTGTTGTGCCGTGGAAGCCGTTTTGCTAGCGTGGCTTGGCTCCACATGCCCCATTACAGGGAAAAGTTTCTGCAACTCAATACAAAGTGATGATGAACTGTTTTAACCCTTTATGTCATTGTTGCTGTAATTTGCCAACTCGTGCAGAGAAACAAAGACAGAGCTGCAGCTCTCCGTCCTCCGTGTGCATTTTATTAAAGCTTACTCTGCGGCTCTCCTGAGCTTTCTGTTCTTACTTAAACACATTTATGCATCCCCTGATTTTAACCTTTATCTGTAACACTGCAATTACAAGCAGCTGCTTTCTAGTTGCTCCTTTAGGAGGTATAAATCCAAGGCAGCGGAGCAGAGAGCGGTCAGGGACACCGCGGGTTAACGAGTCAACGGCGAAGGTAAAAAACAATATGAAACTTAATAAAGCCACACGTGAACCGGCTCGATTCCCAGCCAGGAAGGAAGGAGAGAAAAGAGGGAGGAAGGAGGTCAAATAATAATAAACCCCAGAACTCCAATTGAGCAGAAAGACGTGAAAAGATGACCACATTCCCGCCGTAATGAATCCACTACTGAATAATAAACACGAACCAAGCTGTGGATAAATAATGACCCGAACCCTGATGCTGATAACAGCTGACCGCATGGTCAAAATTACATTATTCCAGATGGATATCTTAATTGTTCCTGCTCCGGGTTTGGGTTTCCTTTAAACAGAGCTGGCTGTGAGAGTGTGGGGGACCGCGAGGTGGGATGATTGACACTGAAAGCCTGTTCCTAGCTTTGCCGCTATTGTTAGCGAGGATCTAATGGACTCTAATTTGTCAAAGTTTACTGAAATACCAACCCCAGCACAGGCCCTGGTGTCGCCTGCGTCTCCACAGCTCAGACGAATCAAAGATCTCTGACGACATTCTGCCCTCATGAGACTCACTTAGCGCTTAAAGAGGCCCTGCTCATGCAGAGCCATGAACCCATCCCTGATGTACACCGTGATAAGAGCAGCTCCGCAGGCTCGGATCGCAGACAGTTTTGTTCTCATTAGGCTTTGCAAACTGGGGATTCCTGGCACACCAGCAGCTACAGAGCCTCTCCGAGTTCACGCTTTGCTTATTATGCAGCTGTTAAATATCAAATTCTCATCTTCTTCTTAGAAGATTCATTTCTTTTCACACACACAGGACTGCGACACAGAGTAAATGCTAAGAGGCGATCGCACATTTGTGGTGAACACTGAGACACAGATATTCCATCTTTACCTGCTTTTTCAGTTCTAATGGGCTAAAACTTGGAGGCAAACTATGGTGGTCCTATTTAGGAAGGGGGACAGGGGTGTGTGCTCCATTTTCAGGGCACTGCAGAGGAGGCTCCCCCTTAGTAGAACCTCCAG
Organism: Oreochromis niloticus; assembly: GCF_001858045.2. Lineage (NCBI taxonomy): Eukaryota > Metazoa > Chordata > Actinopteri > Cichliformes > Cichlidae > Oreochromis > Oreochromis niloticus. The sequence continues at coordinate 38,906,331 of NC_031965.2, forward strand.
TGGAACACTAGGGCACCTTACCGAGTACACCTGAGGGTGCGTGGGAGTTTGTCAAATCAGTCTGCAGGTGTTTTGTGTCCTGTGGAGGGTGCTATGAAGTTCTACCCTCCACTGAATCATCCTTGTTATTAATCTCTGTCTCTCTTCCACAGCATGTCTTTATCCTGTCTTCCTTCTCTCACCCCAGCCAATCACAGCAGATGGCCCCGCCCCTCCCTGAGCCTGGTTCTGCCGGAGGTTTCTTCCTGTTAAAAGGGAGTTTTTCCTTCCCACTGTCGCCAAAGTGCTTGCTCATAGGGGGTCATATGATTGTTGGGTTTTTCTCTGTATGTATTATTGTAGGGTCTACCTTACAGTATAAAGCTCCTTGAGGCGACTGTTGTTGTGATTTGTTTAAATAAAGCTGAATTGAAATAGTTCTTCTGCCGGCTTTATCGAGCGATAGCCTTCAGCTTGCATTAACGTGGTTTGCAGCCGAGTGCAAAGTTGCTAAAGCTGCATGTAAAAAGTGAGCATGTAGTTCAGGGGTGGGCAATCTCAGTTGACGAGGGCCGGTGTCCCTGCAGGTTTTAGAGCTCACCCTGGGTCAACACACCTGAATCATATGATTAGTTCGTTACCAGGCCTCTGGAGAACTTCAGGACATGTTGAGGAGCTAATTTAGCCATTTAAATCAGCTGTGTTGGTTCGACGACACATCTAAAACCTGCAGGGACACCGGCCCTCGAGGACTGAGATTGCCCACCCCTGATGTAGTTTAACTGTGATGACAACACAGCACACTTTCTCTCCTCTCAGTCTAATAGACGAGCTCGGACCCTGCCTCCCTCTCAGCTCCACCTCTGTCCATTTATGGTGTGAAGTGGGTTCAGAAAAAGGAAAGGTGTGGAGGGAGAGAGACAAGTGTACTCATGAAGCTGACGTGACAGAACTCGTATGACTTTATCCCAAACCCTGTGCTATAACAAGCCGGACTCTCCCTCTGTGCCCTTTTCCTTCCAGTCCTCAGCTCCTCTCTGCAGTTCCTCCACCTCTGTCATCATTTCTACACACAATGGCAGCAGCAAACTGCATTCCTCACAGCCATACCTCATAGCTCGCTGGCATCACAGACAATGCTGTTTTCAGAGTGGGGTGAAAGAAAGGGCTCGGTGATTTCGTCCGGTTGTTGTTTGTGAGCACAGGGGCTGGAGGGAGGAAGCTGGTGTGGGTGAGGGTGGGGATGCCGGCCGGGTGGGAGAGGTGGAAAAACTCAGAGTTTGTGATGTAGGTGAGCTGCATTTGAACAGCTGTCCCCACACAGAGGTTGAAGGATGACAGGAAGAGGCTGGTACCAGGAAGACCGGGCCCAGAGGAAGCAGACCAACAGGCGCTCGCTCTGCCACTTTTTCTTTTACTTTCTCCTTTACCCCCCAACTTTGTTCAATAATCACAAAGCTCTGTCTTTCTATTGTTGCATTTCCCCCACCATTGTATTTTAGTTACAAAACAAAGTGCTGCACAGTATCAGTGATGAGACGGGGGTACGTTAGGTCAAACCCAGGAAAAGGAAAAGGTCTGTGAACAGCTGAGGCTCTAAATCTTACAGCACGTCAAGAGAAACACCCGCACAGTGAAAGGCAATCAGGCGTGATTGTGATTCCCACATCTGCCTGTGATAATCCATGCAGCTAGCCAAGCGTGCACCCAACCCTCCGCCGCCAGCACCCCCAGTCTCATTTACAGCCAATCGCCCCCGCCTTACGTCCATCGTACCCAAACTGCTCCTACACCCTTCGCTTAAAAAGTCAGCTTCATAACGGAAACTTTTTATTTATGGCAGACAGAAAAGAAACGGCACTCACCGTCTGTGGAACATTAAACACACCTGTGCACTCTCTCCACTGACCCACACACTGAAACTCACTCTGCCACTGATTCATATACAGAAAGTCACAGCACAAAAAACCTTTGCTGATAGAAACACATTTAAAAAACAGACTGATCACTTCTGTCGTCTGACTGTAGTGAAGATGAGCTGAACTAATGTGAAAACAGAAATGAGCGGACGCCAACGGGTCTGAGAGGACAGCTAACACAGTTAACTAGAAGTAACTGACAAACAGATGGATGATTGAAATAGGTAACACGGGTCAAACATGCTGACATTCCACGTCCCAATTGTTAGTCTTGGTAGCCGGGCATTGTTCCGCCAGGGCCTCCACTCCTGGCTGCCGCCAACACATATTGCACCCGTGTTAGCGTTACAGTTGCAACCACTGACTTTTGGAGCCAAAACAGACGATAAGACTGTGAGGCGTTATCAGCTAATGCTAGCTAGCTGCATCCACAGACTGTAAAGGGGCATCAAAATGCTCCAAAAGGCTCCAACAGCACAAACACGGTCCAGAGGCCCAGCTCAGCCACCTGTGTCACCATCCACCTGTCAGTCAAATAGGCCACGCCCCTAATAATGCAAACTTTAAGCCTTAATATAATTTAAACAGGTGAGTTAAAGAAACTGTGCAGTTGTTATAAAGAGGAAATTATCCACAGAGACCAAGCAGCTGTGTATCAGGCTAAGTTTTAACATGGGAGTCTATGGAGACTGACTCACTGCTCCCTCTGCTGGACGTCAGTGGTTCCACGGTAGCTTAATTTTGTATCATATACAAAAACATTAAATCAAGCTCAGTTTTTGGGTACTTTTCAGATGTCAAAGTGTGACCACACACTTTCATTTTCACAACTCTTGATCCATTTTCTGACAATCTGTTTGCGTTTGTGAGTTTTAGCAGAGAGACGATAATAAATGATCGCATGGCTAATGTGGTCACAGAGCCACGAGTACGACCTGGGCCTTCCTCAGAGGGTCCATCCATCTGCTGCTCCAAAGACACCAAATCACCAATCAGTGCAGTCTGCAGCCAATCCACTCATATCAGCTGACTCTAAACAGTGCCAGATGCATTTGTGGAGCAGTTTGTACTGAAGTTTATATAAATTTGGATGGTGAATCATCAAAATAAATCCAAGTGTAGGACAATGACAGGCTGTTGTTTTTCACCCGGGACTGTGTCGCTTTCCTGGGATAAAAGATGGTCTGAACATTACTCTGCAATAACGGTGTGTCAGCTCGTCATCGATTACCTTCTGCTAAAAGCACCTTCAATATAAAACCAGCATCTGTGGACCTCACACATCTCTCAGTCTTTATTATTTACACATTAGAGTCCTGCAGCTGTGGTACTAATTAGATCCTGTCAGCAGCAGCAGGTTTGTGCTGAGCACTGTCGGCTTGTTATGGGATTTTTGCAGATCTGAGTGTGTTTTCAGACTCAGATAAAGGAGCAGATGGTGAAAAAGCACTGTGATAATAATCAGTCAGACACGGGCCACTGACAGCAAAGAGACAAATTCATTTGGAAATGTGCTGATGTATTAATCAGGAACAGTTGCTCTCTCTGATGTGGCTGTCAGCACAGTTTGTATCTCATCTGATAAAGTCATAAAAATGGAGCATAAAGAAGAGTATGATGGTCGGGAGAATTACACCCTGACTGGAAGGACAATGATGTGAAACGGGAAGACCAGAGCAGTAACAATGCCCGTGTTTGCTGGGGTCACACGTGTCCATCCTGACGTCACCCACTGGGTCGTAAAGCCTTTAGACTGTCTCCATCTTCCTGTTCTGAAACTGAATGACCCGCGCAAACGGTGGCTCCTCTCTGACTCTAACAGGACCAAGGAAGGACCGAGGGACGTTTTCCCATACGCTTCTACGCAATCGATCTCATTTCTCACAGAAAGAGGACTCGCCCCCTGCTGGCCACGAGAGAAAATGCAAGTTCAAGGCTTCAAACTATGAAAAAGAAAATTCACATGAGCCCCAAATAAAGTCAAAGAAACAAAAAAAAAAAACATGAGAAATTTAGGGCCCAAACTGCCAAACTGCTAACATCACATTTTGGAAAATCATAAGAGGTTTTTGATTGATGGTGTATATTAATTTATTAATGATCATCACATAAATATGCTGTGTGCTTTACTGAAACAAGGAGCACGAGTTTAACTTCCAGGGCCAAAAAGCTGCAGCAGAATGATTCTATTGAATTTTGGAAAGAAATTAAAGCCGTCAACAATCGTAAGATGCCTCTGTCATCCAGAATTAATGGGAAAGCATTATGGGGACCCTGTAAAATACATTAAAAGTTCCTAACAATGACAGTGTGCTTATTAGACCGGATGAAGTGAGTTATGCTCTTGAGAAATTGGCAGTGAACAAAGCATGTGACCCTGACACAATAACAGCAGAACATCTGAAGGGAGCCAACAAAAAGAATCTCAGCTTTACTTTCATCAGCTTGTCTGGACTGCTGCTTCTATCTAAGTGCTTTCTAACCAACATTCACACATCCATACTCCCGAGGACGCATCGGAGGGAAACCTGGGTTACCGTCCTGCCCGTGCAGACTGAGAGCAGCCAACAATCTTCTGGTTTACTGCCACCCCATCCATCCATCCGTCCATCCATCCATCCATCTGTCCATCCATCCATCCGTCTGTCCATCCATCCATCCATCCATCCGTCCATCCATCCATCCGTCTGTCCATCCATCCATCCATCTGTCCATCCATCCATCCATCCATCCATCCATCCGTCCGTCTGTCCATCCATCCATCCGTCCATCCATCCATCCATCTGTCCATCCATCCATCCGTCTGTCCATCCATCCGTCCATCCATCCATCCATCCATCCATCCATCTGTCCATCCATCCATCCATCCATCCATCCGTCCGTCCATCCATCCATCCATCCATCCGTCCATCTGTCCATCCATCCATCCATCTGTCCATCCATCCATCCATCTGTCCATCCATCCATCTATTCATCCATCCGTCTGTCCATCCATCCATCCATCCGTCTGTCCATCCATCCATCCATCTGTCCATCCATCCATCCATCCATCCATCCGTCCGTCTGTCCATCCATCCATCCATCCATCCGTCCGTCCATCCATCCATCCATCCGTCCATCCATCCGTCTGTCCATCCATCCATCCATCTGTCCATCCATCCATCCATCTGTCCATCCATCTATTCATCCGTCCGTCTGTCCATCCATCCATCCATCTGTCCATCCATCCATCCATCTGTCCATCCATCCATCCATCCGTCCGTCCATCCATCCATCCATCCGTCTGTCCATCCATCCATCCATCCATCCATCCGTCTGTCCAGCCATCCGTCCGCCTGTCCGTCCATCCATCCATCTGTCTGTCCATCCGTCCATCCATCCATCCATCATTAAATTACCAAAGGTCTGCTCACATGTGAGATCTAATTATGGAAGTCAGGTGGAGCAGAGTACATCCACACCCTTTGAATAACCTACAGACTCCAATAAGGTGGGATCGCGTCGCCTGTTCTCTTCATCTGTACTCGAATGATTAAAAAAGCAGAATGCTGGCTGTACGATGTGGGAGAGCCGTTTAAAACACGTAGCTGAAGAAGTCACTGTGCCGTCACGCAGCATCTGAGCGACACGGGATGTTCCTCACGTTTCTGGAAACACAGTTTTCCATTTGTGTTTTGATCACTGACGTTTGTTTTTTACTGTAAACTTTCTCCACCACATGCAGCAGTTTAGCTTTATACTGTGTAGCTTCTAACTGTTAGACATCCATCACTTTATAATTTGTCTTGTTTGTCACAGCTCACATCTTGTACTGCTGCATTTTATGCCCCAGCCGTGAGCAGTGCTGTAGGTAGCACATCAGTCCTCTTCACAAAAATCCACCTACCAGCCTGCACATTAAACCGTAACATATTTATAAATCTTTGGTTTTTCTTTTCTACAGACACTGGAACTGTCTCCAGTTTAGCTCCACCTACAAAACATTAAAAAAGTCATGCTGCTGGAGATACTTGAAAGGCTTTGATTGATGTGTGCACAGGCCGGCTGACTTTTCCTGATTTTCACCATTTTTACACCAACATGTACGGCTTTTACTGCATCGTTTCTTTCTTATTCAATTGGCTTCACTTTATGTTTAAAAACATAAAAGCATAAATTTCATCTGTCTCTATGAGCAGCCTGACTAAGCCTTCAAATCTAAAGTCCCAGTTCACCAGAATAGCAAAGCGATCAATAGTAAACACTGCAAGGTTTGAAGTCCCAGTGCCCTGAAAATAGATGGAACAAATATCCGTTCTTCCCTAAAGGGTTCAGGCACAGCAGGGAACTCGGCAACAAAGTAAAAAATACAGCAATGTGTTTGTTTTTCCTCTCGCTAACACGCCAACGGGTTCCAAATAAAGACCTCTTTGCAGAGCTGATCATGGAGAGCACTGGGTCCACAGCAGCCTGTTGTCAGGGATTAACCAGCTACTATATTTGCCAGAGAAAATCCTGCGCTCGCTATTGCTTCATATAAGGAGGTGACATTTACCCCAGCTCGTGCTCATGTACAAAGACTGCAGCCGGCTCCCCGCTCTGCCCGGCAGCCTCTCGACCTGTGCAAACAATTTGATTTGGACGGGTCAGCTCGAATTAAGCAGCAGAGCTAATGTCAGAGGCTGTGTGCACAGCGTGTCTGAACCCTGACTGGGTCGCTCTGATTGGCTCCTTGTTTTTGTGCACCAGTGAGGGTGGTGATCTGCAGGAACGTGAGGTAGGTGGAAAAAGCAAAAAGCTGACTGTATAAAAGTAGAATAAAAGTGGAACACTCTGTCCACATTGCTTTCATTACCTGGACACATGGAAACATGAAGAAGATGAGGACAGTCCTGCAGAAGGTAAACGACTCCATCTTCATCTGGGTTTGCCCCCCAAATCGGGGTCTCTGTGCCCAACCTGTACAGGAAGTGGAAATAGCAGCAGTCAGCAACTACCAGTGAACAGGGCCGGGCTAAATAACTGACAAACCCCAGGGCAAAACCTTCCTGTGGGCCCCACAATTTCATCCACAACACTCGGTGTTTCCCACATGTAGACTTTACATCGGGACATTCTTCTATTTATTTTTATGATTTCACCGTTCACTGAAATGACTGACTTACTTGATGACAGTCTTTTTGCTCTTATTTTGAATATTTAGTTGCCGCTAACCAGTTAGCCGAGATCCTTCCTTTCTTACGTCTCAATCCCAAGAGTCTCTCAACCTGCGGTCAGGTGAACGGACTCCACAGACTACAGCTGCTCATGATGATGATGGGAGTTGCGGTTCTGTGAGCACTCGGGGAGACATACATCTCACTGTGGCCACAGAGCAAGAACTCCGGCCACAGTAAACACAGGGAGGCAGGGCTGAATCTGCCCAAAGGGACACGGGACACTCATACAGGAGCACAGTTACCGTGTCCCCCTTCATCTGTTGCCTTCTGCAACCCATCTTTTATGTACAGTCTATGTGTTGACGTTGTTGTATAGCTTAACTCTACGTCACTCCGTTTAAACCTCCACCTAACTACAGTTTTACTTCTCTTATCAGATGGAGCCTCGGTGTTGTGAAGGAAATAATCACCGCTTCCGCTCGATTTGCATTTCTTTGTTTCCTTTGTGTTGTCGCCACACAGATCGTTTAAACTAATTACCGCGCACAGAGTGAGGAGGGTTTGCGCTCCCTACGGCTGCGGAGCATCGGGGCCACTTTCTCACTTTGCCTCATAATTAATTTGGAATTAGTCGATGACAAAGCTCCTTGTAATGTTCGACAAACGTATCGATCCATAAAATATCTGCGGTTCAAACCTGGCATCGAGTTAATCGGCCACGGTTCCTTAAATAGATATGAGTGCAAACTCGTGCTGAGCTCTGCGGACAGAACATCCAATAAACCCGCAGTCAGCAGAAAATGAATAATGATGGAGAATCCCAGCAGCTGCTGTGATGGTCTCTGTGAGGTGAAGCAGCAGCTCCCGCAGGCGCACACGGGCGCACTCACCTGCGCATTTGCGCCCCTCCGCGCGGCATTGTTGCGCACTCTTTCCAACTTTCTAACCGCGAAGCGACGCGTCCGCACGGCCGCCCCGCGCGCTGGCATCGCGCGCATCAGCAGCGCGAGCCCCGGCGGGGCGGACGTGGGAGCGACCTGCGCGCGTGGACGCGTCTGAGCCGCACCGCGTGGGTTCGTTAGAGGGGACACGAACACCTTACCTCCGGGGGAGACTCGTCCTGCGCTCCTATGCGCTCCTATGGAGATGCACCATCGGGGGTTCTCCAGTCCGCCTCGCACCAAGATCCGGTCCCGTCGAGTCTGCCCCGAGTCCACACCCCGAACCAGAGACCGAAACGACCCCAAAGTACCGAGAGAGCCGCGCGGCGGGGCTCCGTGCCTCTGGGAAAGTGTCTCCGGGCTCGGAGCGGCGTGCAGCCTGCCTGCCTCGCTCTCACTGCCGAGGACCAGCGTGAAGCAGCGCATACACGAGGCTGCAGCTTCCGCTCTGGCCTTTCAAAATAAAACCCGTGGCCCCGACCCTCCCGTGTGTTTTTTTTTTCTTTTTTTGGGGGGGGGGGGGGTTGTTAAAGGTACTGTTTGCAGTTATCCTCTGCAGAATTCCTCTTTCACCACCAGGGGGCAGCGTCTCACCCGCGTGAGCCTGTAAAAAATATCTTTTCTTGCAGATTTAATTTTTTCTTCCTGAGTTTGAGTTCAGGAAAAGCTGCAGCTGTTCGAGTATCTTTAACTGTACGGACATCTACAGCACAGCTTCATTTATCCAGACTGACACCCGTCACTGCTCTGACACACACACAAGCACACACACACACACACACACACACACACACACACAAGATGTCTTAACTTTGATATGTGAAGCAGATTCATTTTCTATGTATGAATGTATCTAGACAAGATGTTTGAAGGCCTTCAGTATTTGTTACTCATGTCCATTTCAGGGCCCACCGACTGCATTTGGACCCAGAGAGAGAGAGAACATGCAGACTCTACACAGAAAGGCCAGAAGGTGGATTTGAACCCAGGACCTCACTGTAGTGAAGTAACAGTGGGATTGTGTTCATGTTCTTTTATTTCACGGGTGATTAAAACGTGCTTTAATTCTGAAAGGTAAAATCGACTCATTTCCTGTAGAGCCCTGCTTGTCTGTGGTAGTTTGACACTGAGTAGGCGTCTGATAGCCAAACCTCTGTGTTCCACATGTAAGGAGGAGAAGTCCTCTTCATCTGCTCTTTATCTTATAATTATTATTATTAATAATAATTCTGAGCAGATTCCCGGGGTTTAGGTGTCACCGCTGACTCATCAACGAAACATTCATTAAACTTAATCTACAGATTTTTCCGGACAGACAAAATTCTTCTTCTTCTTTTGTTTTTTGTTTTTGTTTGTTTGTTTCTCTTGTTTTGCTGTGATCTACACAAAACACACAAATATGAAATCTTTGCATTTTTCTCACACACGACATGAACCAGTCCTGAAAGTGTCAGGCTGCCTCTTTGTGGTATGTGTCTATGACATGTTTGTGCTTTGGCGGGGCACCGGGCCTGTTGCTGGCAGCTGCTTGGTACAGGAGTTTTAAAAATCCTGTTAAGAAGTCCAGCTGCCTCCAGTTGAAGTGCTTTGGACCACTCTGCGACTTGGATGACCAAGAACTTCCACAGACAACCAAACTGAGAACCTGTCTCATATCACCTACACCTGGTTCTGGTCTCCACCAGGATCCAGCCCAAAGGTGTAGGTCGTCTGGTTCGGTGGTCTCAGAATCTAGTCTCTGTTTTTGTGGATGATGTGGTTTTGTTGGCTCCATCAGGTGGTGGCCTCCAGCTCACACGGTGGAACTCCTACTCTGGGTTGGCAACATGTGTCTGCACAAGTTGAATACTCGGGTCTGATAAATGAGGGAGGGGTGGGTGGAGCAGAGATGGAAAGACGGACTGGTGCAGCGATGTGGATGCTGCCTGCTGTTGTGAGGAGAGAGTAAAGCCGAGTGCAGCTGTGGATCTACGATTCTACCCTCATCTGTGACCACGAGCTCAGAGTGAGACAAAACATACGTGTCAGAAATAAGCTTCCTCTGATGGGTGCCCGGACTCTCCGTGAGAGACAGGCAGCTGAGCTCAGCCATGCAGAGTTGTGGCTTCTCCATGATTCAGGTATCAGACCAGCATACCTCCTGAGCACCTCCTGGGTGAGATGCTTCAGGCATGTCCTGCTGCGAAGAGACCCCAGAAGTGATATGGATGGATGGATGGATGGATGGATGATATTTGGAGTTTCTTTGCCATTATCAGATTTTTCAGGCCATTGAACCTGATTCATTTCGACTACCTCTGACTGTTTGGTGGATGATAAGCTGCACTTAAAAGTAGATTCTCTGAGTGCCATGTTTGTGTCTTCAGTGGCCTCTGATTCATCTCCCCACCATTAAGAAAGAGGATCAAAGTGTGTGTGTGTGTGTGTGTGTGTGTATGTGTGCACCACCACTGCTGCTTTATTATGAGGTGCAGAGCAGTAGCTGGCACTGTATGAAGGGATAGTTTTGACTTTGACTGATGAGAAAATCGGAACGTTTCAGTCACAAAATGAGCTCAGCGTCCGGCACAGCTCCGCTCTGAGGAAACACTGTTTGAATACAGGAGGTAAACAAGCTGAAGGATGTTTTTATGATACATGACGCTGGCAGGTAAATTCAGCTAAAACTGGATCATTTCCTGGAACTGCTGAGAAAGACGCTTGACATTCTTGGTTGAATCCAGAAAACTTTTTTTTTTATTAGCATGAAGGTGTTTGTCAGAGTTTTAATCTTTTGGCACTCTTCCACTCTGAGGAGAAAACAGCTACAGCATGTGTTGTGTTGAAGCGATATCAACTGAAGTTAAATAGGCAGAGCTGTACTTTTATGTAATTCGTGTAATTCCATATTGCACCACAAGGTGCAAAATAAGTTACCTTTGTTTAACTAGATCAGGTGTGGGGAACTCCAGGCCTCGAGGGCCGGTGTCCTGCAGGTTTTAGATCTCACCCTGGGTCAACACACCTGAATCAGATGATGAGTTCATTCCCAGGCCTCTGGAGAACTTCAAGACATGCTGAGGAGGTCATTTAGCCATTTAAATCAGCTGTGTTGGATGAAGGACACATCTAAACCTGCAGGACACCGGCCCTCCAGGCCTGGAGTTCCCCACCCCTGAACTAGATGAAGTCCTCCCAGATGACTGAGCTCTTCACTTTATCTCTAAGGGAGACTCTGACTCCCTTCAGAGAATCATTCCTGAATCATCATCATTCCTGTGTTTGTATCTGTGATCTGATTGGTCAATCTCTACCCACAGCTGATGGTCATAGATGAGAGCAGGGACAGAGACCACAACAGACCAGTCCAGAAAGGACTTGCTGGAGTTCAAAACAAACTGGAAACAAGGTTTTGCCAATGGTGGAAGCCCCACACAACAGAAGCCTTCTTCAGGTCCACAAAACACATGAACTGGTGACTTCTTAAATGGTGCTTTTCAACAGGACTGGAGCGCTCAGAGTACTTCATACATGCCTCATTCGTCTGAGCACTCTTTCGTTAGGACGTCACTGAGAGAACGAGTGTTTGGGTGCAGAAATACTTTGAAGGTAGCAGACAAAATGATGAAGGTTTAAAATGGAGCCAAAATCTGATTTCACTGTTTATTGTTCTGAGGTGATGTCATCCAGAGGTAAAAGAAAAACAGCTTCCCCTCAGCAGTGCGCAATGGAGCTGTGGCGCCCCCTGCCGTCCACACAGCATCAGTGCAACAAGTTCAGAAAGTCTCTGATAAAAATAATAATCCTATTTATTATCATGACATCATGCACAGTCTCCCTGACTCTCACTTTGTGTGGGTCAGTTATGATAAGGGGGGGGGCATTCTTTCTCAGCGGTCACATGACTCAAACCAAAGGTGTGAACGTTCAGATTTTTATTTGAAGAGCAGAGAAACTCGACTGTTTCTTTAAAAGTGGTCTTGTGATGAGCGACAGCAGCTCTCAGCTTCAGGCAAGTCATCTCTGTCAGCTGATGTCCAGCAGGAACCTCACTTCCGTCAAACTGGACGCAGACACGCATGAAACACCGGAAGTTGTACATGTGCGCCTTCACAGTAAACTCCTGTATCACGTGTTTTAGCTTATTTTCAACCAACAAGCTTGAGATCTGTCACATTCATCATATGCACGACTAACAAAAATATTACGAGAAGTTACCTGGTCATCTGTGAAGCAATCAGCGTAATAATAACAACTATAGTAATAATAATGGTAAAAAAGTCCATATTCATCAGGGCTCGAACCACCAACCACCTCCTGAGCTGCAGCCAGCACGAAGCAAGCTGTTGATCAGAAGTTGAGACTCTGGAGCTGTGAAACGCTTTGTGGTGTTTCAGGAAATCTTTTTGAATCGGTCACGTGGTTACGTGGACAGTGACGTAAAAGAGATTTAAATGCACTGTGAAATCTTAAGAGTTTGCTATTCTTTGAAAACAGGTTTAATAATGGTATTCGTCTTGTAAGTCAACTATTCAATAACGCAGGCTTATTATACAATTACTCAGAGTTCCTGTCCAGATATAAACATCCCAGTATCCCCAAAGCAGTTCTGTCCATGATGTTTAGAAATACCTCTGTCTCCACACATCTGTCCATGTCCCGCCCTGAAAGAGTCTCCTTTAGGTCAGATTTGTTTCTCCTCTTGTTAAGGTGTGAATGACTCTTTTTCAAGAGTCTCTGTTTCTCCATCCATTTCTTTCTGGACTCACACTGACTGGAAAAAGGTTTTGGTCTTTGCCACAAAAATTCCTCCTTACTAAGAAAGTGAAGGAGATTTCATTTAAAAACATAAGAGCGGTATAGACACATTAAGCTCCCAGAGACCTGCTCGCATTTATTTTGGTCTTGTACCTTTACTCGGGTTTTATGGAAAGATATCGGTACTTTCATCTCTAACAGAAACGAACTAAATTTGTACTTTTTTTTTTTAACCTAAACGTCTTATTTGGTTATACTGACTTTAGTGAGAAAGACTCTAATGCTTTTGAGCTCATTAATCAAACAGCACATCCATAATCTATGTGACTACAATTTGTTCCTCTCACAACAAGATTTAAAAACCATTAATATTTGTAATATTTTAATGTATTTTTGTAATTATTCAGTCACTGTATTCCTCGCATTTTCCCATTTTAATCTATATTTCTGTCCTATTTGTTTAATTATACATGCTGTTCCTCCGCATTATAATTTTGCACTACGTGTATTACGCCTGTTGTTAAAGTTTCTGATGAAATAAAGTTGGAGAAAAAAAAATCTCAGGACTTTATTTTGAAAGGTTAGCCGGATGTACCCTGCGCGGTTCGGTCGCGCGCTGGTACCGTTGTCAGCTCGTCAGGAATGATTGCGTGCAGGTGAGGCCGGCTGTGCTACTAAAGCCGTCCCGAGGAGCGTCCCCGGCTGTGTGAAGCTGTCACCGTGAGCACCTCCGTCATGGCCTCGCCCATCTGTACCCCCGCGGCCACCTCCACCCCGGCGGCCGCCTCCTCCTCCGGCGGCCGCTCCAGCCGCTCCGCCGGCCGGCGAAGCGGCGCGGCGGCCGGCCTGTCCGCCTCCAGTACCAGCCCGTCCCGCCTGTCCCGCATGCAGGAGAAGGACGAGCTCCGGGGCCTCAACGACCGCCTCGCCAACTACATCCAGCGGGTGCAGGAGCTGGAGAGTGAGCGCTCCTACATGCTGCTGAAGCTGGAGGAGAAGGAGGAGGCCAGGAGCAGCGTGCGGAGGCTGTACGAGGAGGAGCTGGCCGACGTCAGGAAGTCCCTGGACGGCCTGGCCCAGGAGAGGGCCCAGCTGCAGATCGACTACGGGAATCTGTGCGAGGAGCACAGGACGCTCCAGGCGAGGTAGGAGCGCACACCGTTACACCAGACTTCAGTCAAAAAGTGTCTGATTTAGAGGATGGTCTCCGCCCCCGCCCCCCTTTATAAAATTTTATAGGAGTTGATGGATGCTGATTATTGATCCTTCATAAACGTGTTTGTCTCATCATGGAGATTAAATCTTTCCTCAGTCTGGTTGTAAAAACTTTGCCCACTGTTATAATAATACGTTTTATTTATATGTGCCTTTAAAGACCCTCAAGGTCACCTTACCTTATGTTTTTATTTTGTTGTACCAAGGTAAATATTAAAAAAAAAAAAGTATGAAAGCTAAACAAGGTAGAACTAGACTGAGACGGAGTCGTGATGAAGGGTACGCAGTTCTGATTAGATGGAAGTACAGAGAGAGTTTGTAGTCCGGAGATCTGGTGGAAGTGCATCCCAAAGTGTCGGGGCAGAACGACCAAAGAGTCCCACAGTAGACAGGCGAGCAGGTGGAACAGACGAGAGGAAAGCTGAAGAAGAACAGAGTGCACGTGTGGAGAAGATCAGATAAATATGGAGGAGCAAGGTTATGAAGCGCTTTGAGAGTAAGAGGTGAACTGGAAGCCGATGGAGACGCAGGTCAGTGTGTGCAGTAGTGTTCGCCCTGCAGACCTCCACAGGGCAGCAGATAAACAGCCCTGATGTGAACCGAGTGCTTTGAGTCCAGTTAAAGCCACTTTTATATGTTACAGCTGTAAAGGCTCTAAAGTAAGCAGACAGCAGACTGACGAGCAGGTGCGTGCTCAGTTTCATTAAAAATCATGGTGATCTAAAGTCGGGCTAATTTCAGCAAGAGGTAAACGTGGCCTGTGAGTGTCTGTGGATCTGAGTTTGTGCATTTGAAACTCCAAAGTGTGAGTGTGAGCCTGACTGAGTGAATCCTGTGATGGTTTCTGTTATTAAAACCAGTTTTAATGGGAGTGTTTAACAGAGTTTTGCTGTGGGAGGGCAGCAGCTGGTATCACATGACCGATAACGTTGTGCTCGCGTCTCTTTCAGGAACCAGAAGAAGGAGGGCGATCTGACGAACGCGCTGGCTCAGTTGCGGAGAGCTGAGGAGACTCTGAGCTTGAAGGACGCCGAGTTCACCAAACTGCAGTCGGAGAACCGCAGACTCAACGGCAACCTCGCCGACCTGCAGAGCCAGCTCGAACAAGTAAGAAGGGCAGCCGCCGTTAAACTGTGCAGCGTGCGTGGAACGCCCCAACCAGTTATCCTCGTCTGAGACGTCATGTCTCACCTGCGGCGAGGGACAGGAAAACGAGCCTGCGCCGTTCGGTCTGAGAGGATGTGAGGAAATCCTCGCTTAGCTTGAAAAGTAGAATCGGAAACATGAATGGTTGTACGTTAGCTTCAGCCCACCAATCAGGCTTCATCCGATTCAGCACTCTTATTATTTCACTTACTGTTGAATCTGTAACTGGGCTGATTGAGCGTCACCTGCCCCGCAGCAGGTTGGGTTCACAGCATAAGTTACCATGGCGATGTACGCAGGTAAGAAGTGAAATCCCGCAGGCTTCGGCTGTCTGTCTGCTCTCCTGCCACCGTTTGTGGTGGTCGCACGGCTCCTAGCTCCCGCTCAGGTCTGCGGTCATCCAGCTCATCGGGGTCTGAAGTGATGTGAAGACAGCTGAACTTTAGAATAAATCTAGTGACGTTAAAGTGCATTCCTGCAACCAGGTGTCGGAAAATTAGGAAAGTAGTCCCAAACTTCCTGGTTTATCACTAATCCGTTATTTGAAAATCCTAATAGTCCAACGTTAAGTGCAGTCAGTCCCTCAGCTCTGATGTTCTCGTGAGTCGCTGAGAGTTCTCTGTCAATGATAATCAGACGGACGTCTTATCTGTGTCACCAGCTGGAGGCTCTACTGGCAGAAACCAAGAACCAGCTGAGCTCTGAGATGCTGAGGCGAGTCGAAACGGAGAACCAGGCGCAAACGCTGAAAGAGGAGCTCGAACTGCACAAGAACATCAGTGAGCAGGTAACTCGGGCTGCTGCCAGTTTCTACATGTTCAGGTTGGCGCGTCTTTACGTCACCGTTTCACCTCTTTGGGGTTTTTGTTTTTTTAAATAGGAGATCCTGGAGATCCGAAGCAGACACGAAAGCCGCCTGGTGGAGGTGGATTCAGGGCAGAGGAGGGAGTTCGAAAGCAAACTGGCTGAGGCGATGCAGCAGCTGCGGCAGGACAGCGAGTCGCAGCTTCAGCAGTACAAAGAAGAGATCGACCGGGTTTTCAGCTCAAAGGTTGGAGCTGTTCATCGATGACTTTCTGATATGTAAATATTAAAAAATGTGTTTCACGCCGCTTTGTGCTCGACAGCTACACAACGCCCAGCAGGATGCGCTGGAGAAGAACGACGTGGCTTCGGCCACCAAAGACGAGCTGGACGCCACGAAGGTTCGAGTGGAGACCCTCAGCTCGCAGCTGCAGCAGTGCAGAAAAGAAGTGAGTTGGGAGGAGGTCTGTGCTCATCAGTGCAGCTCCCAAATCTCCTGCAGTATTTTCACCAAAATGAGAAAAAGCCTCTGACGTGGAGGGAAACGCTCTTCGTCTTCATGTTCCCTCCTCTCTCTGTCAGAAAATCTCTCTGGAGAACCGCTTCCAGGACCTGGAGAGGACTCTGGACAAGGAGCGGGAAGTCTGGCACCACAAACTGAGTCAGAAGGAGCAGGAGCTGCTCAACATGAGAACCCAGATGTTCAGTCAGCTGGAGGACTACGAGCACCTGATGGATGTGAAGGTAGCTCTGGACATGGAGATCAGTGCCTACAGGAAGATGCTGGAGGTGGAGGAGCAGAGGTATGGCTGACTGTGAGTGGAGGGGTCCTGGGTCTCAGGTACTTTTGCTCCCATGGTGGTTTTTGTTTCCTGTCAGGTTTAAGCTGTCGCCCAGCCCCTCGCAGCGGACGTCCATACCTCGAACGCACGAGCACAGCAGCCGAAAGCCCAGAGGGAAGAAACGGAAGTACGAAGGCGAGTCCGGGAGCTCGCCCGCCTACAAAATGTCCAGTCGTTCGATGGAGCGCGGCGCCGTGAGCGTGGCAGAGATCGACGTGGATGGAAAATATGTTCGACTGAAGAACAACTCAGAGAAAGTAAGTCTGTACGGGTTGTAAAGCCTCGGGGTCAAGGTGGAGGATGTTTGACAGCCTGGTATTGAAGATGGTATTGGATGCAGAACATGCGTTATTGGTCACATGATTTCATTAAAAAGCAGCAGAAACACGACCCAGAGGTCCAGTTCAGGGACTGCTGAGGTGAAGCCTAGCAGACAGCTAGCAGCTACAGCTGCCTGTGTCACAATAATACAAACTTTAGTATTGCTGTTTAAAAATAAAATATTCTTCCCCCATACAGATGTTACCACAGGGGAAATGTAAGAGCAGTTTGTGTATCAGGCTGTAAGCATGTTTGTTTCTGCTGGAAAGTTTTAACATCTATGGGGACTGACTCACTGCTGCCTCTGCTGGATGTTGGAGGAACTGCAGGTTTTGCTGCTTCTGCCTTGGCTGCATGTTTTCATGCCTGTGGGTTTAATTGTGTAGGGATGCACGACCAGCTCGGGTCAGAAACATGAATCCCTCTGATGTGGCGCTCTCAGTGGAGCGGTGTCTGTTTCAGATGACCTGCACACTGCTGTTAACGATTTTGTGTAACTTTCCATTACTGGGAGGAAAAACTGTTACATGAACAACAATAAAGTCAATATCACACAGAGCCAGCAACCCGCCTGTGTTCTCCATGCGCTATCGCTCGCTGACCCAGCTCTGACCCGGCTCCACATCCCACCCTGACCCATTCAGCACTGCAGTAATTCATCTTTAAGTAGATTTAATAGTGTGTGTGTGTGTGTGTGTACACATATGTGTGTATGTATATAATTAGATCTCAGGACATTAAGCTAGCTCATGTTAGAGCAGCCTTCATGTAAAATATGTGGAAACAATGTTGCTAGGCAACCCACCAGGCTGGTGTGTGTTTTGTTTGGGGTGTTTTTTTTTTTTTTGTTGTTTTTTGTTGTGTGTGTGTGTGTGTGTGTGGGGGGGGGGGGGGGGTGTTTTTTTTTTTTTTTTTTTTTTTTTTTTTTTTTTTTTAAATTCCTATAGGGTCAAAACGGCGTGCTCTGCAGTTTGAGAAAATCCATTTTAGGGTCGAGATGATGACTTTTTAATTTGTTTCTCATTTGTTTCCAGGAGCAGTCTCTGGGTGGGTGGGTGGTGCGGCGGGTGTACCCCGGTGCTGGAGACATCACCTTTCACATTCCCGCCTCCTGCGTCCTGGCTGGTGGGCAGACACTCACCGTGAGTCCTTTAACACTGTAGGAAGACTTATTGACCACCACTGGTAATCACTGTAAATGCAAATAAATCGTGTGTGTGTCCGTGTGTGTTCGGTTTGTGTGCGTTACCTGTCAGATCTGGGCAGCAGGCGCCGAGGTGGAGGCTGACCCCAGTGACCTGGTTCTGCAGGGCCACAGGAGCTGGGGGGTCATCACTGATGTCAGGGTGATCCTCCTGAACTCCAGCCACGAGGTAGAGGAAATAAACCACACCTCCCAGAATGCACCTCTACAATAAACCTGAAAGTAATGCTTTGTAACGTGAACACTTTATTTAACTCTGAAACTTTTAGGTGATTGGGTGTGGCACCTTCCACAACAGTATAGAATATGTTTGTATTACTGTGATTTTATTTAAACAGGAAGTGGCCGAGCGCAGGCTGTGCATGCTGGGTGGGGGTGAAGACGACACTGGGCTGGAGTTTGATGAGGAGTTTGTCACGGGCAGTGAAATGCAGCGCTTTCAGAGACAGGTAACCTCAGGGGGGAAATGTTCAAGCAGAAAAGAACAGCGTGCAGGACCTCAGACCTCATGTCTGCTTTTGTTTTCCTGCCTGCACTGCAGCCAAAGCGAAAAAAGAAGTGTTGTTCGGTGTCGTGAGTGCGGTCCACACTCGGCCTGGACGGTAGGTGAGGGGTAAAGTAGCTTCAGCTTTTCCGCTTGCCTCGCCTGCTGTCGCCTGCTCCCATAACCAGATGCATGGCTTGTTTCACTCATCCATCACGCGGCCCAGTTACTCTGCTGATGAAAGTGCAGCTCCAGCTCACTCATCAAGTAAACTCAAAGTGTAGTTTGAGCAAGCTGGAGGCCGTCACAGTTTGTGGCTCAGGAGAGAATTAACGCCTCCAAATCTGAGGCCATGGTTCTCTGCAGAGAAAGGGTGGAGCCCCCACTACAGGTTGGAATGACTTTTTCCTGAATGAGGGCAAAGCTGACACAGCTGTGTGCAGTGTCTGCAGAGATGTGGATGCTGTCCTGGTCTTTGTGGAAGAGAGTGGAGCATCGTCTGAAGGATGTCTGGGCTCATCCTTACAGATGGTGAGGACTCAGAGTAGAGCTACAGTCGACACGTCCACGAGGACCTGCAGTACCTCCAGAAAGTATTCCCTGCGCTTCACTGCACGCTAGTCCAGTTATTCCACATTCTGTCGTGTTACATCATTATTCCTAAATGGATTAAATTCATTTTTCACCTCAAAATTCTACACACAGTATGGCGAAGTGATAAAAGCAAAAATAAAGAAAAACACATGAGATTAAAAGTGAATGTATTCCAAAACGGCCGTGACGTGACGGTGACGTGCTGGGAGAACTTTCTGGGTGCTCTGTAAAAGCGAACAGAAAGAAGAGAAGCGACCTGCTTCAAGCGGAGCTCCTCGCACAAACGCATCGTAATCTGAAAACTTTGCATCTGAGAAGTCCGTCCACCACCCACCTGTCGCACTCGTATTAACTAATCACTGTTTTGCCTGTGGCACACCATAGGCGAGGGAAGTGGAGGATGACCTGTACTTAGAAACCACCGCAGATGAGCATCGTTCAGACAGTCCGAGGCAGATCCAGATACACTGACCCAATATTTCAGCCTATCGAGCAGAATGTGGCGGTCAACCGTATCAAATACCGACGTGCGGTCCAACATTAGCAGAATAAAACATTTTCCTGCATCGTTTTGCATGAAAATGTCACTGCAGACTCTACGACGAGCTGTTTCAGTAGAATGAGCTCTACGAAAGCCAGACTGAAACATGTCGAGAACGCCGTTTGTCTAAAACTGCTGTGAGCTGCTTGGCCACGAGCTTTTCTTAGCGATAAACGGTAACTTTGAGATCTGTAACTGCTAAGAAGAGAAGAGTCTAACTTGGGTTTTTTTAAGCAGGACTTTACCAGACACCAGTGCTGATTATGGCGAGCACACAGGGACCAATAGACATTTTTGAATAAAGATGCAGGTAAAATGTCGAGTCGGGAGGGTGTTAACTCACTTCACCAGATCGGGTGAAAAATAACAGACTGAGCTGGAGTAGGAACTGACAGTGAGGATCCGTGGTTTGGTTTTTTCTTTTTTGGGGGGGGAGGTTCCTCCTAGCATGAAAATTTTCTTCCATCTTCATTTGAAGAAATGGGGGCAGCAGGTGGAGCAGGAGTAATAATATGGTGTCAAACAACACTTTAGGATTACCTCTGCTCTTTGAACCAGGTGTGAATAATAAGCAGCCCTCGCATCTCTAATGACATTATTAAAAGAAACTAAAAGATCTTTTAAGTAAACGAGAGGAACATTTAAATGAGTTTTCCTCCACGAGCGCTCAGCTTTACGACAGTCACGTTTTAAACAGCAAATACTGTTATTTAACCGAGGTGAGGACTTGGAAACAGGAGCTAAAATGGAGCAAATCTCATTTTAACCTGGCAGGTTTCATCTAAAACGGAAAGACAGCGATGATTAAAAAGATCGGTAAGAGATCAACAGCGTTACAAAGGGATAAATATAAATGACAAGCATCAGTTTCTCAACTGTGGAGGAATTTAAGATGCGACAGCTAACCATGCGGCGAAAATGAAACTCCAAACACAAACGTGTCCAGTAGCGCAGGCGGCCTCCTGCTGTTGTGGTACGGTGAGCAGGATTAACCCTGCCCTGCACATCACGCCCTCACGTTTACTTCTCAGTTTGGCTTTGAAGGTTTGCGTCAGCCCGTAATCATCGTTAATCTGGACATCCAGAGGTTTCCACCCCGCCCTCTGCTTCCTGCGAGCTTTCTACTAACCAGACCTTTATTATGACGATAACGCTGCTGTTCTGTCCCCCTCAGGATTTCTCGAGGGAGACCACTTGTGCTGTGATGTGACGCCTGCTCTCTGCCACAGAACTCGACGTCGGTATGAAAAACCCTGGAGCAGCTCGGGCCTCAGACTGCTGCTTTCTGGCTCCAGTAGTTGTATTTACAGTAGGACAGTGACATTAGATGATCTCACCTGCCTTACAGCACCAGTGTCCCTCATGTTTCATCGCTCTAGCTTCACAACAGGAGCTCTGATTTTAATTTTTGTTGAAGTGTAATAAATAAAGCTAAAAGTTTCTAAACAAATACAACTTGTGCTTATTTCCAGCAGCCTGCAGAGATCCTGCAGGGGAACCACACCCTAAAGTGCTGGGGTATTTTCATAACTCAGCTTCTGGGTAAAAGCCGTAGGGCTGCAGGTTGGGTGGGTTCGACCAAACATTGGTTTAAAAGTCGTGACTCAGGAGTTGTTGGTGACGTGTGAGCTTGGGTAATTCTGTTGGGTAGTGTTATCTTTAAGGCTAATGTCTCATAATTAGTATCATGTATTTGTCTTATTCTTTATTGCACACAGTGTTAGAAATGGATTCCTGTACTCGGATACTAGTAAACATAATCATGGAGTAGACCCCCCCCCCCCTTTAAATCTACAGGCTAGACTGGAGTGGTTGTCATGGTAACGGGCTTGAGACTGAAGAAGTCACCTGGATGAGTGACGAAACATTTCTGCCACTAAAAACGTCCAGATGAACAGAATCCACCGTCTGGGATTTACCTGGATGATGGAGCACGCACGACCACACTAATCGTGTATTTTGTAATGGTCTTGAGTCGTGGTGCTTACTCACGCACTTTTTAAAAAAAAAAAAAAAAAAAAAAAAAAATTTTTTATTTCACTAACTCTGAAAGCTGCGCTGCTGTTCCAGCTGCTTCTCTGTGTAATCACCTGCATTTCAGTCGGGATGCATCCATTCAGCACGTCTCAAACTAAAGTAGGCCGCTTTCACAGAGACGAATAGTTATCGAGCACAGACGTAACAGGCTGAGGATGTTTTGAAGCCTCCAGCTGAGCATTTGTTGTCATCGTAATCACTGACCAATGAGCATAATCCTCTCCTAGAATGACAAATTTACAAAATGAACTTGTTTTATTATATGTGACCTGAAATGAGTACCTGAGTCCATAGACTGACCACTAACCACAGGTATCGCCCCCTGGTGGCCATTAAAAGATGTAAGTTGGGAATCTGTGGGACTGAATAACTGCTGGAGCCTCTGCTGACGTTAAAGGCAACTTTACATTGTTCAGCGTTTCCTGCCACCTGTTTAACAATGAAGATGTGGACATTATACCAAGGCTAACCGCTGTAGTTTTGTGGAGGGCGTTTAACTACAAAGCAGTTTTGATCTGCTCCAGTGCCCCCCCTATGCCATTACCACCAACACCAAAACACAGAGAGGATAATAAAAGTACAGAGGAAAATAAAAGGAGTCATTGACTCTTTTTTGGGGGGAAGAAACAATGAAATGTGTGGTTTAAAAGTCCATGGGGTCATGAGCTCAGTCCTTTGAGCTGTGCAGACTTCCACCTACACCATCGTTTCCTTGTTGATGGCTTTGCTGAGGAAGTTTATGGGCGCCACCTGCTGGTTAGGAGGCGTTTGTTCTGACACAGGAACCCACAGTCGAACTCTCTGGTCAGTCTTCTTCCAGGTTTTGAAGAGATGCATGTGGTAGTGCACAGAAACCTGGCAAACACCAAACCAGCAGAAGACAATTTAAACATGAAACAAAATCAGAAAGAAAGCGCAATATACTTTCCACGACTGCACCAAAGCGTAAAACTGACATTGAAACAAACATCTCCAGGTTGTTAATCAACCAAAGACCCAGACGTTAAAACTCAAACACCAGTTTTCTTTGTTGTTATCGATCGTCCGCCTCACTCCGAGTTTCTGTCTGATTTAGTCCTCAGCTCAAACAAAATAATCATTGTGGGTGATTTTAGCATCCATGTAGATACTAAACAGCTGACAGCCTGAACATAGCATTTAATATGTTATTAGGCTCAATTAGCCTCTTAAAGACATAAAGACCTGGATGGCCGCTAACTTTCTGCTTCTTAATTCAGATCAAACTGAGGTTATTGTACTCGGCCCTGAAAATCTTAGAAATATGGTATCTAAGCAGATTCTTACTCTGGATGGCATTACCTTGGCCTCCAGTAACACTGTGAGGAACCTTGGAGTCATTTTTGACCAGGACATGTCCTTCAATGCACATATTAAACAAATATGTAAGACTGCTTTCTTCCATTTGTGCAACATCTCTAAAATTAGAAATATCCTGTCTCAGAGTGACGCTGAAAAACTAGTTCATGCATTTATTACTTCCAGGCTGGACTACTGTAATTCTTTATTATCAGGATGTCCTAAAAACTCCCTGAAAAGCCTTCAGCTGATCCAAAATGCTGCAGCAAGAGTCCTGACAGGGACTAGAAAGAGAGAGCATATTTCTCCCGTGTTGGCTTCCCTTCATTGGTCTTCCTCTCCCCACCCATGCAGCCTGAGTGGTGTTCAGTACCACTTGAAATTGCCGTCTCCAAGATTTTTATTCAAATAGTGATTTCACAGACATTTATCAACAAATATATTTTAGAATTTATATATTTGCATTATTATGAACTGTAGTTCTGTGTGGATTCTTACATTTCTGAATCCATATCCTTACTCTTGAACCCTTTGAGACAGCTGTTCCTAATGTTTAGGGGCCCTGAGAAACAAAAGGCTTGAAAAGCAGCTGGGTGGGCCTTCTTTAACCTTTCCTCTATTTCTGCTGTAGGAGTCCACGGGGATGACTCACGTTTGGAGCCAAAGGGGACATGAGCAGAAGTTGAGTATTTGCGTCACTTTTTAGCTTTAGAAGCTGCTACTTAGTAACTACATGTGGAAGACTACAAGTCTTATACATTAATCTTCTACATTCGAGTTAGTAAAATAAGTTCATGTTCTGGATGAACAGCACAGACTGTAAACTCACCACAGTCCAGAACACATAGATGATGATGAGAGCCAGAGTGAGCACCAGGAGTCCCAGGGCCTCCGTCCCATTGGTGTAGTAGAGCTCCATGGCTCCTTGAACACACAGCCAGCCCGACAGCGACGCGAGCGGCGTGATGAACAGGAAACAGGCCGCATCGCTGCACAACGTCCTCCTCTGCTGCTGCATGGCTGGAGAGCACCACCACTGATGAAGGGGAAGAGGAGGCAGGAAGTGGATTAGCCTCATGTTTTCCATGAAATAGTAAAATGTCTGTGATATGTTTTCATGTTCTGACTGTTACTGCATTCCCTATATCAGCAGGACATGGAGTAAAGACCAACATAAGACAGGAAAAATCCTCTGGGAACCATTTAGGTGATCCTGCATTTACTAAGTGAAACTGGTCAAACAAATACATTAAACTAATGATCTTATTTCTTCACTGCGTGATAATACAGGAGACTTTGTAGCTGCAAAACCAGTTCAGCTTTTACTTGGAGCTGAATCGAAGCAGAATAAACGTGTGTGTGTTTGTGTATGCTGTGTGGATTCGATTCGTACATCGCCAACAGGAAGTGCTGCACCATCGCCTGACAGCAGGCCTGTGCTGTTCCGTGTGTAGCTTAGCCTGGCACAGCACACGGTGCTTAATCAGCAGATTACCAGCCAAGAATGCGCCTACAGAGAGCACCGAGGCCACTCTCCTGTTCTGTCCTCTGCAGCAAAGAAGCACCGTCTAATCTGCCTCTCAGGCTAAGTGGCTTTATGGACAGCGAGCTGACAGCAACAGGTTCTTCAATGTGAAGCCAACAAACTCCTCCCACTGAGTCTGACACGCCACCATTCAGGAAAAAGAGCCAGCCTTCACTCTTTGCTCTGTCTGCTCTGCAGCAGAAGCCGGTGAATCCTTCTTTTTTAACTTCAATCAGCCTCATTCATCTGTCTCATCTCACAAAGATGTTTCTCTCCAGGCTGAGCGTGACACGAGGAGAGGACACTACAAAAAAAGTGTGGCTGTCTCGGTCACAAGTCTGGACCGCTAAAACCCTCTGTGAGTCGAGTCCTGAGCATCAGTGTGGTGATGGGCCTACCTCAGTCAGAGGCTTTGGCACACGCTCCAGCACAAACTGGTGATGGCAGAGCTCGCAGTGGCCGCTGTCGGAGGCGGTGAGCCACTGTTCCAGGCAGCTCCGGTGCACCGAGGCCAGGCTGCCGGAGCACTCGCAGGGGGACAGCAGCTCTCCTGACGCCTGGCCTTCGTGGCAGATCCTGCAAAACTGCTCCTCACTGCACAGAGCGACACACGAACAGAGACGACAGGAAGTCTGCAAAGGCAGTTTTCTACTGTGACATTCAGAAGGTAAAAACTTTGCATAAAGGAAAGGATTCATCCTGCCTTGTAGATTTACTCACAGGAAAGAAAAAGAAAAATATTAAACAATATTTTTCATGTTTGTCTTCAGATGTATAATGAAAATATATCATGACCTCTTTCATGGTGTTTTTTACTATGTGTCATTGCAGACAGTCTATATGTCATCTCACTGTGATGTTATTGGATCTGAGTGGAAACTGCACCATGCAGGATTCAGGGGTGAAGCATTTGTTTGACTGAAGACTGGAGACTCTGAGGTAAGTCATCGAGGTCATAGCTTCTCAAAAGGTTTCGAGCACCTCGGCACTAACCGAGAATCCTTCAGAAACACAGCCTCTGTGAGTACTGCTGTTAACCATGTCCATTCTTTTATATCCACAGTGTACTCCTCTCCTATTGGCTGCGTGTAGCTGGATGATTCACAAACGCGTACCCTGAACCCTGACGTCCACCGTCATCAGATCTCAGTCCAGCGGAGCGCCTTTGGGAAGTGGTGAAATGCATCACCAGCATATCTGCAAGGTGCATCCAAGTGGCAACATAAAGGGCCTAAAATTATAGTTTAGAAACTGCAGTTCCTCTAACGTCCAGCAGAGGCAGCAGTGAGTCAGGCCCCATAGACTCCCATGTTAGAACTTTACAGCAGAAACAAACATGTTTACAGCCTGATACACAAACTGTTTGGTCTCTGTGGATCATTTCCTCCCTCATAACACCTGTACAGGTGAGGATGTTTCTATAACTCACCTGTTTAAATGGTTTTAAGCCTTAAAGTTTGCATTATTAGGGGCGTGGCCTCTTTGACTGACAGGTGGCTGTAGCTACTAGCTGTCTGCTAGCTTCACCTGGACCTTTGTGCTGTTCGAGCCTTTTGGAGCCTTTTAACGACGTCATGTGACCAATAATATGACTGCTGTGAGGTCACTGTGCTAACAGACCGTCTGGCTCCAGTTCTGGTAAAATTCGAGGATTGTGATTGGACTAAGCACTAATTGGCAGGTACCCATGTCTGTGCGATGCTCCCATAAAACCAATTTAAACTGGGTTGGTGGTTCGGGCTGTAATTTCGTGTCCAGGAAAGGCTTCGTCACTCTGGGTGATTTCAAACGTTGATAAATCTAAACCTGAACCTGAACCTGAACAGTAGGCGAGCGTACGTTACAGAGGTGATGAACTTTAAGCCTCTTTGCTTCCTGCTCCGTTTACCTGTCTGTGATGGCTGCACACTCCACAGTGGGCGTGTCTGCGTGATAGCACATCACTTCCTGGCTGCTGCTGTGGAGCTCTTCATCCAGCGCAGGCTCAGGGATTAACTTGACCTCCTCCACAGGACTGGACCCCCACCTGCCCATCGGATCCTCCACAGTCATACCTGCAGTAGGAGGGGCCATTCACTCCACGTCACATCTGTTAGGCACACACACACAAACAGATGGAATGAAAATACATCCTGACATAAATAAATAAAAATAAAAATAAAAATATGGACACACAAGTGGATCTGCTGTCTGTTACAAACTGACTGACAGGTTTTGTTTATACCGGGATTAAATTAATTATGAATGGAAGCTGCAAAATATGACATCATCCATCAGAATTAGGACTGGAGCTCCCGACTCCAGTAACAGAACCCTTCATATTTACAGACAGGTTTAAAAAAAGAAACTGTCAAAGATGGAGGAGCGCACTGTGCTCCTATTGGTCAGCATCACAGACGTTAAGGAAGTTCTGCTGACCTGCAGGTTTGTAATTTCTTTTCCAGCAGCTGTTTTCACCGTTTAGCCAGAACTCAGCACCAAACACAAAGTTACAGAGCAGAAAGGTGACGGTTATTTATGTTTGCTCTGCTGCCGCCACGTGGCCAAAAATCAGTGAATTAAAGCTTTAAAGGTTTAAGTTTTCGTCCAAGAAATTAAATAACCTGTCAGTGCTTAAACACATTTACACTGAGAATAAATTAGTAATAAAAAAATAGCAATATTTCGTCTTAAAGAACAACAAATATTTCTCTCAAGCTTTTTTAATTCTGTCCTTCTAGTTATTCTGTTCTGTTTCATTTTATTTTTATGAAAAATAGATCCATTTACTGTATTTTTTTTTTTAAAATTTAGCTTTTTACTTATTGAGGTATTTATTTAATTCTACTTTTGAGCTTCCACTCCAGAGTTAGTCCACTGTAAATATTGTTATTGTTCAGGTGAGGTTCAGCTCACGCTCTTCACAGTCCCGAGCGGAGACACATGAAACACGACGCTGACCTGGTGCAGAGCAAAGTCCGTCACACAGCGAGCAGCTTTAATGACAACAAGTCAAGCAGCAGCCTTACCTCCAGCCTGAGCCGACGTTAGGACCAGCTCCGTGTTTATCATCAGGCAGAGTCCGAGTGACGAGGCTTCTCCTCCTAAAGCCGTCCAGCAGATTAGAGAGGCTGACGGACGCCGCTGAGAACGCTGAGGGATTAGACGCAGAGGAAAGTAAGGGCCGGGCCAGACAAATGGAAATCACATCAGACTGAGTTACAGCTCCTCGCCGTACCTCCTTTAATCCTGTTAGGGGGCTTCTAGGCAGCCAGCGGAGCGAGACCAGACTCCCAGCTCCAGGCCGGTGGAGGCCGAGGCTGCAGACGGGATGCTGGGGGGTGGCGTTCAGGATGGTGTTTGTCTGTGGAGGTGATATAGCTCTCTTCTGATTCATGCAGTAATCACTAAACATCCACCAGATCCAGAAGGTTAAAGTCAGAGTTTAGGTTACACTTTAGAAAAACTCAAATGAAAAAACTGTAAAATGTAAAAATGTCTGAGAGTTCTTTTAAGAGTTCATTTTTCTCACGGTTCCAGTCGTTTCTCATCATTATCCACACACATCAGCTGTGACTTCATGTCCAAACCTTTGTGTTGTTGAAGAGATATCAGCTGAATGTGAAGTAGGGCTGGGCTGCACCTTCTTTCCAGTTAATACCAGTTTGTACCACAAGATGGCGCAGTGAGTCAGTGCAACCTTTATTTAACAAAGCAAACCATTAAGATAGGATACTGAGGATACTGTGCGTCATGTAGAAACGAGGCATTAGGTGCTGTCTAATGGCTAATGAAGAGCCAACAGCCACAGCTACAAGCTACAAGCTAACACTTAACATGTGGCCCAAAGTGAAGTGTGACTGAACTGATTTCAGCCTTCATGCTTTTAATCCTGTAAGTAACACTAACCTAATCCTACAGTATCAGGACAATGAACAGACACGCATTAAAACCCAACAAGTCCTTTTGTTTTTCCGAATAAAATGGTCAGCAGCGCCATCCTCCGTCGCCATCACTGTCAAAGGCCACGAGTTCTGCTCAGAGTTTATTCTCAGTCTCTGCTGGATGAATGGTTCACAGCTCCTCCCGCCTTAAGACAGCTTTCTTCTGATTGGCTGGCCCCTTAGAAACAGAAGCTTCAAGCAGCAGATGGGCGGGGCTTGATATCCTGTCTTGACATCATTCAGACCCATGAGTAGAAAAAGTTAAACTGAGAGTTTAGGGGTTACCGAGCTCATCATTAGAAACGTCGGTCATAATCAGAGCATGCGGCCCTGGAGACGGAGATATATGACAGGAAGTGAGGAAGAGCAGCCGCATTCATCCTGATGATGAGGGCGTGCAGGTAAATCGAGAACTCAGATCCAGACAGCCTCCTGTGGGGCTTTTGTCTGCTATCGATCCAGACAGAGGTACATGCTGGATTAATGCCTGAGGGCTGTTAAAGGACCCTGCGAAGAAAGCGATCGATGGACTGGAGAGCGGCCCCTCGCTGCCGACCTGAGCAGGATTAGAGAGGGGCCCCCGGCCCCATTTAACACAGTACACACCAAGGTTCACAAATAGACCCAGACAGACACAACACGAGCCGAGCCACACTGGGAGCCGGGACAGGATGTGGGTCTCCCCCTGTGCGTTTTAACATCTGCTGTCAGAGGAATTATCACGAAGGAATTCCCAGTGATGTGCTTTTCCTCCGGGCTTTGTTAGCAGCAGCCTGGGAATGAATAACAGGCGGGACTGAAGGGAAAGGAGGGAGAAAGAGAGGCCAGGCAAAGAAAGTCCTCCCACATCTCTCCCTCTGCTCCCAGCGGGACTTTTATCTGAGCTCACGTGTGGATGATGAATGTGAAAGACTCCATCTGCTGCACTGTGCTGGTCACCGTTTGTTACAAATGCTGCTTTAATCCAGAGATGGAAACCTTCACATCATGCTTTTACTAAAATACTATATTTGTATGAATCCAACACACCTGAGTCTCACGATGACGGTGACACAGCCTCATTGGTGTAAATCACAAAGATCTGTGGCCCTTTATGATTATTTGTACTTGACAATAACAGTTTGTTCTTGTATGAACTTTGAACTTTTTCACTTTGTTTTTATTGCCAATAAAATGGAACCATTTGGAAGTTTTGTGAAGAAAAACCTGTCAGCATGTTTATACCACCTTCAAAGCCCTGCGGTCGCCTTCAGTCCGACTGGTGTTTGCACAAATGAGTCAAATCAAAACTAATTTCATAATAAAAATCAACCCAGCGGCTGCTAGCTTTAAAAACAGGAAAGAAAAAATGAAGTAAATTCATCGAAAGACAGTTTTCCTCTTTTTCCACATCACACAAACCACATTTCCTGTTGTTCACCAAATTCAGATTAATCCACACTTTGGATTTGAAGCCATAGACGAGGTTTAGATTAAGACTGAGCTGCTACTGGGTCACTAAAATAAAGAGGAAAAGCCGTGAGTGACAGATGCACATATGTTTATATTATTCTATGTGAAGAGGATACATTTTAAAACTGAAAGACGTCTATGATGGGTGAAAACCCCAAAAACTTCAGCAGTGTTCTTTTCCAGATTTAGATGAACGTTTTGGTGAAATCAGCAGGTGTGAGATCGCTGCTCTGATTGTTTGCTTCACATCTCGGCTGTTATGAATTTATCCATGTTTGGGAAAACCAAGTGAAGAAACCTAAGTGTGCGTCAAACTTATTCCCCATCGCTGTGATCTGATGTGGGACCGCTGAAACTTTCTGTCAGTATACAGATGTCTGAGATATCTGAATATAAGAGACAGTCTCACTGTATCTACATGATACAGCGATGCAGCTGCTGCTGTTGTAAAGAAAGACATCTGTCAGCAGGACTCTTTGGGCTTGAACTTAGGAAGTAAATGTATAAGATACAGAAATCTGTAACTTAATTACTGAGGTGCTTATTCTGGCCCATGGGCCTGATGTTTAACACCTCTCCTGTAGTTGAACCTGTGGGTACCTCTCTGGGTACATCTCAGGCCCCTCCAAGTGTGGAGGCCTAGCTCCACCCACCACACTACCTGCCGGTGGCTGATGCCCTCAGCCGTCAGTGAGTTGGTGGTTCTCGGCGTTTGGGGCTGGGCACTCGGGCGCATGCCCGTCTCACTCCCGGCTGCTGGTTGGCAGGGCCTGGCACCCATGGCCGTGTCGGGCCCCTTATGGGGGGTGGGGTTCCCTCGGGCCTCTGGGACCATGGCTCGGTCCGCTCTGGTGCGACTGGCTACTGGCGGGGCCTGTGGGCTCGTCACTGCGGCCCTCTGTGGCTTCTGCACCGTGGTTGCTGGGTGACCAAACGTCTACGTTGTTGTTTCTGTATCGTGTTGTTCTCTTGTTGTTTGTTTGCTCTTTTCTTCTTTTAACAGGTGACAGGTGATTTTCTCAGTGTCTTCTTTCACTGTCCCCCCCCCCTCTGTTTTCTTTCTCCCTTTCTTTCTTTCTTTCTTTCTTTCTTTCTTTCTTTCTTTTTCTGTATAGTTGTTTGTCCAACTCGTAATAACTTTAAATACTTTTTAAACTTTCAATGCAACCAACACCCCTACCTCTTTAAACTGTATTTATTATAACCTTATTTAGTGTAGTTCCAACAGCACCACCCCACTCAATGTGCAATATCACTGATCACACTGCACCTCTCAATGCACCTGCTAGTTAGATGGCATGTATGTGTATGTATATAGATGTAAGTGTGTATGTGGAAATATGTGTGTGTGTGTGTGTATGTACGGATGCAAATATGTATATATACATATATGTATGTATGTTTGCAGGTGTATGTGTAACTTGTACATATCTTTCTTGTGTAAATGTAAATTTGTCTGTTATTGTGTAAATACTTACGCTGTTGTGTACTCCACACACACGGAGAGATGCCAAACTGCCTTTCACTGTTCTTGTAACAGTGACAATAAAAAGCTATTCTATTCTAAATAAAGTAAAATAAATAAACAATGATAATATAGATCAATCAAGTGGAACAACCCTAACCCTATGCATTGGCATATTTTGTGCATTTGAAAAAATAAATCCGTTGGGCATCTTTCCTGGCCTTCGGCGAACCTGTGGGAGGAGCTACCTTTACCTTTGAGGCCAAAAATCACATTTAAAAATCTTCTGGCTTTGTTTTTACTTTGTTTCTCCTGCACACGTCTGCAGAGAAGCAGCTTGGCTGAGTGAGCTGTATGCAGAATAAGAAACGTGTGTCATGTCTGTCAGGTGTAGGCGGGGTTCAGGTGTTCTCACGAGGATTTGAATTGAATTACGCTGAGGCTGAGTCAACATTTCTGACTCGTGTCAGAAATAGAAAGTGCAGAGCTCTGTGGAGGGACTCGCACGGGGCTCCTGGGACCGTTTGAAGTAAAGAAAGGGGGTCGGGGAGCGTTTTATCTCGGGGACGTGACGGTTTGATGCTAGCAGACCTTTCAAGGAGCTTTTTTTAAAACACAGATAAGAGGATTGGCGAGTGGCTCGAGAGGAGCCATCAAAACAGGCCGAGAGACAGAAAAGCTCCACAGCCGAGCTGTGGCCGTCCGGAAGCTCGTCTGTACATCCAGACACAAACGTCTTTGTGGCTTTGTGTGTGTGACGGTCATGCATGACACACGCGTGTTCTTCTGCACTGGTCATCTTTCAAAAAAAATGGCCTCTCCATTAAAGGAAGAGCCCGCCAGCTTTTAGAGGCCTAATCTGTGAAGAATGCTCTATCAGCGCAGTATCAGCAGCTCCTCCAGCAGAGCAAGGCTGATGTCTCTCGGGTTTTAAATGGATCCTGAGGACAAGAGAGGACTGAGCGCGCCAAGTGACTCGTGTCAAGTGGACATCCTTATCTCCCAAAGATGGGCGACTCTCTCTCTCTCTGGAAGGCAGCGGCGGCGAGCGCTCAGGCTCAGAGCAGCTGCAGGTTCAGAGAGTGAAGGACGGAGCTTCTTGATTTTAGCGTCCTGGCTCCTCTGTCATAAACAAACCCGTGCAGCCCACATCGAGTCTGCGTTGGGGAGCTCTCGGGAGGTGGACCACTCTGGAGCAGACTGCTCCACTCCAGGCAGCTCGTCCCTCCTCGAGGCCGCCGGTAGCCGCGGGCCAGCATGACGGAGTGGACTCTGCTCAAACGCCTCCTGGACGCCGTGCACCAGCACTCCACTATGATTGGCCGGCTCTGGCTCACCGTGATGGTCATCTTCCGGCTCCTGATCGTCGCCGTGGCCACCGAGGATGTGTACACCGACGAGCAGGAGATGTTTGTGTGCAACACGCTGCAGCCGGGCTGCTCCACTGTCTGCTACGACGCCTTCGCGCCCATCTCCCAGCCTCGCTTCTGGGTGTTCCACATCATCAGTGTGTCCACGCCATCGCTCTGCTTCATCATCTACACGTGGCACAACCTGTCCAAGCACAACGCCACCCAGAGGTTGGGGCAGGGGGCGGGCGACGCGCCGGGGCAGGGAGGCCGAGACGGCGGGCGAGAGGCCTACGATCGGAGCTGCGACTCAGACAGCTGCTCCATACAGTCCCATAAACACCTGGGGCACAGCCTGGCGAACGTGCTGGAGGGCATCGCCGCCAAGGACCTCCAGAGGCTGGACCCCAAAAACTCGAGCCAGGCCCGAGCCTGCACCTTCAGGGAGGGGGGCGCAGAGGCTCATGCGGGCTCTGGAGGGGTTTTGTCCAAATGTTACATCTTCCACGTGTGCCTACGGGCTGTCCTGGAGGTGGGCTTCGTCCTGGCTCAGTGGAAGCTGTTTGGCTTTCAGGTGCCCGTCCACTTCCTGTGCACTTCGTCTCCCTGCAGCCAGCCGGTGGACTGCTACGTCTCCAGGCCCACGGAGAAGACCATCTTCCTGCTCTTCATGTTTTGTGTCGGGGTTTTCTGCATCCTGCTCAACCTGCTGGAGCTCAACCACCTGGGCTGGAAGAAGATCCGCCGGGCAGTGCGGCTGCGGGAGCACGTGTCCTGGGAAGGATACGAAACCTTCCCTCCAGACAGCCCCTCCTTCACATCCTCTTTAGGCTTCAGGGACGTGACCAGCACCACCTCGCTGCCCACCCTGAACCTGGTGGTGGGTCACCAGCCAGACTGGACCTGTGCAGTGAACTGTGGCAGGATGAGGGAGCCGGAGGAGGTCCGAGAGAAAAGACCGGAGGCCGTAAGGAGAGAGGACTCCCATAAAGGAGAGAGGCAGCCTTTGAAGAGCAAGAGGGAGATCAGGAGTTCCAAACACAGGAGTGCCGAGGTCTGGATTTAGTCTCCGGAGACACCGCTGTCTTTATTTATACCGATCCATGGAGCTCTGCAAAGACTGCATCACTAAAAAAGCACCTGGATCACCTCCTCATGTATGGAGCAGAGACTCATCTTACACTGCGATGAGGGACGGGACCAGTCCCTCATACATTTAAAGGTTGTGGTACATCACTGCTCAGACTGTCCTGTAATTATCAGTTTAGATTAGAAATCTGTGCACATTTATCAGATATGTCATGCTGACCAAAGTCCTGCACAAAAGACAGAAATGGATAAAAATAAATATGAAATACAGAAAATAAATAAATAAAATGCATTAAGCTGCTAAACATACGCTGTCATGACAGACACACTAATCCTGAGTGAACAGGTCAGACTCTGAATACCAAGAAATAAAAAGTAGTGTTGTTTCTGTAAATGTCCGACTTACATCTCGACCTTTTTCCTGGAATATTAGCCTCGCTGCCCGGCTTTGGGAATCTTTTTCTTTCACCTACGATGAACTTGAACTCATTTCCAGTTTCAAATATTCTAATTGAATCATATATGGATGTAAAGTTTGAACCTGATGCCTGATGTTGACATAATTTTGTGTGTATAGACAGAACGGACTGAACAAAGAAAGAAAACACACACGTGAACGCTGCCTCGATATTTACTCGTCATTTATTTACGCAATATATTTTTGGAATATATTCATTTACAACATCTATAAAACACTTTTGCATAAATTATGCTACTGAAAAACTAAAACACAAAACTGTGACGGTTTCCTGTGCAGGGAAGAGGTTTGCAGACTGAACACTGAGACTGCAAAGGCAAACGGAGGCGCGGGTGGAGAGAGCGGTTTATTTTAGTGTATCAAAGAGTCAGTTATTCTCACTGTGGGAGTGTGAGGAAGGCCCATCGTGCGTTCAGTCTGTAAACGAAACCAAACATCTCGGTGTTTTTAATGATAAATGCATTTATCAAAACAGAAAAAACCTCCCGTGGCAGGGGTGTGGTCTCTGTGGCAGGGGTGTGGTCTCTGGCCTGCTGCAGTGGAGGGGCGGTGCCGGGACGTCAGAGGGGACAGGTGATTATGATGGACCTAATGATGGAGGCGTGGGGAGAAGTGTGTAGTGGAGGAAGCCGTGGACAGAGCTCCGGGCGACGGCGCCGAAGCTGGAAAGAGTGCTTGCGGTCAAAAATAAAGCTCAGTCGAACACGGTGGGGGTCTGCTCATTTCACAACTCCTCTGTTGTTTGTGGAGGACGTCCTCTCTGTAGGTAACAGCTCCCCGCTCCCCCAAACTCATAATTAACTGTAAATAAAAAAAAAAATCATCGTACATCTAAGAAAGCTAACAGTAAGAATCCAACACAGCTGGTCGAGCTGGTCCACACGGCTGAGCCAAATCCTTCAGGTTCAGATTAAAGAAGCAGCCGAGCGTGTGCGTTCAGTCTGCGATTGGACTACAATAAAAAAACTACAATAAAATCAAAAACAGGTGGAAGAACTCTGAGGTGGGGTCAAACCCTCCTCTCTGCTGGAATAAAGAATAAGCACGGTTTTACTGGGCTGGGACGCTGTTCAGTTCCTGTTTAACTTTCAAATTAAAAGCCTAAAATCACAGCTCATACAGTTTGTCGCCTGCTGACTTTACCTCAGGGAGAAACAGACTGAAAAAGATGAACTAACAGAAGCGAAGCGATCATCAGACAACAGCCAGATCACTCGATGTGGAAATAAACCTGCTCTGCTGTGACTGTTTATTAAACCTCTGATCAGAGCGTCTGATACGTATAAAATCAGCGTAATCGTCCAACCTGAAGGTAAACCCGACTTTAAATTTAACTCCAGCCTACTCAGAGGTAAGCTTCAGTTCATGTTCTGATGAACTGACTCGTCTCAACAAATAAGCCCATAAATAAGGTGGCAATTAACAGAGTCACGTGACTTCTGCACAGCTCACGCTGCTGACGAACACTTCTAACCCTAAATGTCACCGAGTGGTCGTTTAAAAAAAAGGCATTTTTGTTTCTCTCTCAGTACGTCAGTCACGTGTCGTTGGACTTTAATGATTGGAAGTTTTTGTATCAGGTAAACGTTCCTGTTCTTGGGCTAAATCACGTGTCCAACTCTGGGTGTCTGACAGGCTGCCAGTCCATCACAAGCTTAACAGAGTCTCACAGACAACGCCATCATCATCATCATCATCACACGTCCTTTAAAACAGTGCACACGGAGCCGGGGCTGATTTACAGCGATGGGAAATAAAAACAGGAGCTTTCTTACACAAATATGATAAAATAAGTGTGAAACTCAAGTAAAAGCCAAAGAGAGGACGCCGTTTGTTGGTTTCCTTCTTATGTGGTGACTCTAAACAGACGGCGGCTGGTTAAAAGCCTCAGACTCATCCCACTAAAACCAGGAGCTGGACCAGTTTCACAGACTGTCTCCTTCAGGTGGAAGATGAGAAACAGCCACTTGCTGCAGTCTACGTCACAGTACAGAACAAAGATCTGTGGTTATCTGACTGTGACTGTGAGAAAAACTCAAAGTGCTGAAGAGGAGGAGGAAGGTGCGGCGTGGAAGGCAGACGCTAAAAAGCTTCAGTGCAGACGACAGCTCAAACATCACCTTCAGACTGTCGGACAAGGCGGCGTCCACGATCCTGAGAACGAACCGTCAGAGTCAGAGCATGTAAACACAGAGAGACACATTCAGAGCGACGCCGTGCACGCGTCCGGCGGGCAAACGTGAAGACGAGCTTAAACACAGACAGGCCGTCGGAGCCGAGAGGGAAAAATAAAATCCAGTGGAGAAAACCAACACAGGTCAAACATTCAGCTTCACATTTGAAATATTCTGACTTAAAGAAGGTTAAGTTTGGGTTTTTTTGTAGCTTGGGTCACCGTTTCTGCCCGTTAGGGTGACACCTGTGCTAACCGCTGAGATCTGAGAGCGTGGCACGTGACCGCCACCAAACCCGATCACAGAACGCAGAGTGAGACGAGCAGGCGGCAGGAGGATTCACACCAGGCGAGGTATAGTGGGGACAAACGGAGCGGTGCGCGGGGAAAAATGATCGCTGTGGTTTTTGTGCCGTGTGATTTTTCTAATGTGAAACATGTGCCGTGGCTCCAAAACGTTGGCAAACACGACTGATCGCCCGACTGCTCGTGTTTCTTTAATGATTAAAACGTCCCCTGCTGTCCACGTCCCAGTCTCAGCATAAAGTTGTAACTAAGGACAGAAACGACGCCGAAACTACAAAAATAAAGAAACAAAGTCAGAATGAAGTGGAATGAGATTTGGGCCTCGCGAGGCTTCAAACAAAGGCTGGATTTGGATCATCACACAGACGAGAGTCCACCTGCTCACTTCTCTCACATTAAAAACCAGAACCTTGCCGAGCTCCATTTCAAAATAAAAGCACCTCCATCCATGGATTGTGGGAATGTGGAGCTGCTCACTTCCTGTCTGATTCTGATTTGCAACACATCATTTTTGACACAACCAGGAAACATTGAAAGGTGACTTTTAGCAGAAATAACGTGACCATAAAGTGAGGAAATGTTTGTAGTGGTCAGACGGAGGCGTCGGGATACCCGGCAGAGGCCGCGGTGCTGGACGGCAGGCGGAGCGACAGGTTGAGGCCGAGTGTCCCGTTAAAGGCTCGGGTTTCCGTTCAGGTTCTTAAATATCAACAGACGACAAAAGTAAAGGAGACGTTTGATCTGAAGTCGGCCGGGACGAAACATCCGCGTCTGTGGTTCGAAACAGAATCTGCCGATCCGCCGCACGCTCACGCCCGAGTCGGGCCGAGGCCGAGGAGAGTCTGCGGAGGCCCGGCGGCGGCGCTCTTCACTGAGGCAGGGGGACGATGACCTTCACGTAGTTGATGGGGAAGAAGCCGGACTCGCCGTTGATCATGCCCTCGTACCAGTTCTCGTCGATCTGGTTGGTGAGGATGATGATGTCGCCTTCTTTGAAGCCCAGCTCGCCCTCGTTCTCCGGCTCAAAGTCGTAGAGGGAGCGACAGCAGGGCTGATCCAAAACCTCCGGCTCTGCAGACAAACACCAAAAACTTTATTTAAAAACCTCTGATGGACGGACGGGGCTCGCGCTCGTGCCGCAGCGGCCATATGAAAGCACAACGCTCTGATTTACCACAAGTCTGCTCTTTCCTTCTCTGTCACCTCTTTCCTTCTTTCATTCTTCCTAATTCCTTCCCTCCTTCCTCTATTCTTCCTATTTCATTCCCTCCTTTATTCATTCTCCCTAATTCCTTCCTTCCTAGTACCTGGCAGCCCCTCCCTCAGCCCTGGCTCCAGGCCGTGTACACCTGGTCTGAGCGAGGTTGCTGGTTAGCTCTCCAGCACGGGTCGAGGGCTGATTCTGGGGCTCGTCTCTGTTTCACAGGATCCATTTTTTTTTTAGGATTTATTCCTAAATGGATGAACAGAAACAATCAAATCTCTCAGTTTCAGCCTCTGATCTGCTGTTTTTGGAATTTTGTCTTTAAAATAAGATTTAAAATTCATTATTTGCAAATAGTTTCATATTTTAAAATTTCATATCCCAGCTTTGTCTGAAACAGGGTTAAAGAGCGGGTTATTCATCCAGACAAGGACGGTAAGAAGACATCCAGTGGGTGACGTTTGCTCAGTGACAACACCGACAGACGAAGATCACGAGGTGAAAAATAACCTAATGCTTCCAAATTCACCCACATCTCATGTTTGATCAGCTGAAAATTTACCGCATTTTTGCTGGATATGAAAAACAAAATCCCGGGGCTGCCGCTCACAGATGCGGGCAGATGTGTGACGGCGTCGGTGTGCGTTACTCACGGTGAGCGTTGCCGTTGGTAGCGGGGGTGTCGGGCCATGACAGCGGCACAGATGGTATGTGATCAGCTGGATGACATGTGGAGACCGATGGAGATGGCGATGAGCACAAAACAACAAAAACAATGAGAGGATCAGAGCACCGCTGTAGTGTCAGACTCCCACCAGCAGAGGGCAGCAGCGTATCAACAACAGCTGCAGGTGCAGGAAACTCAAAGCTTTCACTCAGTCTTCACTTCATCTATTAGTCGTTTCAAGCTCGTCACTGTGTCAGAGTTTGAGCTCAGTTTTTTAAATTAAACATAAATGAAGAGATAAACTTCCTGTGAACTCTGACCTGTCTATGAAATATCAGCGCGACACCCTCAGAGGCGTCACTCAAACTACAGCCGACGACTAAAACATCACAGTGTTCAGCAGAGCGGCGGTCAGGATGGAAACAGGCGACATGTTCACTGTCAGTTTGTAAGAATGGAAACACGATGAACATGATGACTAACGATGAGGTATGAGAAAAGTGTGTGTGTGTGTGTGTGTGTGTGTGTGTGTGCGCGCGCGTGTGTTGGGGGCTGCATAAAGGAATACCTACTTTTCCCGTTGACTGTGTGGCTGATCTGCGTATCTGTAACAGCAGAAGAAAAACAGTGGGACTCAAAGCAACGATGGAAACAAACAGACACACAGACGGACGGCGTACCCGTGGACTTGAGGGAGGAGCTGTAGGACAGGCCGTTGTGCTGGTTGTTGTCGAGCACCTCGATGCTGCTCCTGATCGACTTTGGTTTGAAGTCTCTCTTGGGCCGGCTGCTGGCCGAGGATATCCTGGAGGAGGCGAGAGAGAGGGAGGCGATTCGAATCAAAGCCGACATTTCCTCTCCGGCGGCAGACCGGACGCTCCGGGGAAACGGGCTCACAGCACTCTTACTCGCTATTTCTACCTCACTGAGCGGGTGTTTAACAAGGACCAAAGAAGTGTTTTTAGCCTTTATTGATGGAAACATGGAGGTAACAGGCTCTGACATTTCAGGAGGATAAAACCTCTGATGTCTGCACAATCCGGCGACAGCGAGCGGCGGCCAAATCAGAGTCCAGATGCTTTCATCAAAAACAGAACCTGAAGTGTGAAAAACACCTTCAGTGACAGACGAACTCAGTGAGCTCCTGCTGTAAAAGTGCTGCTGACAGACCTGCTGTGCACAGCCGTGAAACGACTTCCCGAAGAACGCCGCGAGCGCCCCGAACGCCACGCAGACATGAACCCTGATCACAGCAGAGGAGAAGCGGCTCTCTTACCTCTTCTGCAGTTTCCCACTGAGCTCCTCCAGGATCTCACACGACTGCTGGTGGTACTCCAACGCCGCCTTGATCAGTGCCGACAGCTGGTTTACCTGCTCCACCTGGTGGCCGCGCACACACGAACACACACACACACGTTAAAAGCAGTCAGGTTAATGCTGGCTGTCAGAAGGAGAAGTGGTGGAAGAAAACGGGACACGGATCAGACGTCCCTCAACGTCAGAGGACGCGAGGAAACGATAACGTCTCACGTGTGAAACCCTCCCCGTTACCCACGTCTTCGCGTCTCTTACGTCATTCTCCAGGAAGTTGAACATGCTCCTCTCGGCCAGCTCTTTGCTTTCATCGAACTTCTCCACCGCCTGCCGGATCTCCTCCTCTGGGATCTTCCCCTGACGCTTCTTCTTGTAGTCAAAGTCTAACCTGCGGCCCTCCAGCTTCTTCAGGTGATGCTGTGAACAACAGCGGCAGAAACACGTCGACAGGAAGCACACGCACACGTCACACTGTGTGTTTCTTTACAAAAACATTTCATTTAAATTCATCGTGAACAGATTTACTGAACTGATTCGTGGCTCATGTGGAGGCGAGGTGATCAGGTGTGTGCAGGTGGAGCTCACATGAGGCTAAACGCCACGATCAGCGTATAAGAACACGAGGCGAGCGTACTGAAGATAACGTCGTCTAAAAACTCGAGTGTAGGAGTAAAATTCACGATCATCTCTAACAGCGAGAAGAATGGCCCGAACAAATATCTGATGTGACTCAATCGGGCCGCCCACACACCTGAGAGTCCAGGTGCAGGTCAGAGGGTTAGCAGCTAGCATTAGCTCGGCACATGGAGAGAAGCTGCGGGTTTGCTGCACAGCATCTCAAGCAGTAAAGTGGAGGTAGGATGATCTGTGCATGCAGCGGCCCGACAGACAGATTTCAAACCGTTTGTAAATTCGCTGCAGAACTTTCAGCGCATGTTTCTGCTGCGCTGCAAACGGCGTCAGCGTTCAGAGAACCTCGCAGTCTCTTGTTTGTCTCTGCTGCGTCGGGCAGATCTAATTTACCGTGATCTCTTTGAGGTCCTTGTCCTGTAGATTCTGCAGGGGGTCAATAAAGTTTTGTTTGACGTTGATGTCCAGCGAGTCCTTCACGTCTGCCATCTGCCTCATGGCCTCACCCACATCTACCAGAGCGCATCCTGCAGGACAGAAAGAGACGCCGACTCCAATGAGCTGTTATCACAGTGATCTCAATAAGATCATCTACAAGGTACAAACTCTTCATTCAACACTGATACACAGAACCTACTAACAGCAGCACAGAGGCGGAGGTGGCAAACGCAGAGATACGACGAGGGACGGGGGAGGAAATCTGTAGGTCTTTGGATCCTGACCTCACAACGAGTGATGAGCTCAAAGGAGGGACACTGCACACTCATTGGCCGGTGACTCGCTGCCTTCCGACTCTGACGGCCAGAATTTTAAAATGAACATCAGGCTTCAATCATACCTCCTCCTCTAACCTGAGGCCACGCCCCCTGCTGGCCATTATTACAAAGGACACTTCTGCATTGTATGACTATGCACTGTAACCGGACGGTACAGCCGTCTCCTGTATACAGTCCTGCAGGTTTTTGTCTGACATGCAGCGTTCTGCAGCAGACAGCACGTTCAGCAACGGCGAGGTCCGGCCGTTACTCTGACACCTCACGTGAGCAGCTGCGTTCATGAACGGAGGCAGAGCAGCAGTCACAACAGTGATCTGTGATGCTTTTAAACTTTTGGTGCACTGTGCAGTTTTTATTATGGAGCAACCTTTGAAAACTGCTGCATCACTGTAACACTGAACGCTCTGCATGCGTCTTGTACTAAGCAGCTGTGTCCATGTTAAATGTTGCATTAAAGGACTAAAGCTGTAACTCTCTGTGCAGTGAAAGGCCAAACTCCTGCATTTGCACAAAGGCCAAAGATAACGATGCTCACGCCTCGGTGCCGGTGGAGGGTTTGTGCTTGCACAGCTGACGCTAGCTCTCAGCCTGTAACGGCCTCTGTGCAGCTGTTAGAGGACCTGAAGGATCTGAGAGCTGGTACCAAACAACGAGTCCTCTCCCAGTTCCTGGCCGTAGCGCAGCATGCAGTCGCCCAGCAGGCCTTCAGTCTGGGGGTAGCCGGTGGTCTTCACCTGCCCTCGGATCTTGGACATCGTGTTCAGCATGTTCAGTTTGGCTCGAGACGCTGGCGAGGAAAACAAAGAATCAAACGCACGCAGGTTTGAGTTTGTAGCACAGAAAGCTCAGAGAACAGCAAACATGGAGCACACGGAGGTGTTTCGCACCTGGGTTAGGCTGGAGGTATTCTGTTGTTTTGGACAGGAGGTCAAGCACCGACTTGTTGGTCACCTCGATTTTCTGAAAAAAGGTTACAGTTAAATGTCAGGAGGACATCTGAAAGATTAAATTTAGCAAACGGTTCAGTTTATTGTGAAATTTTACAATTCTTAAAGCTAACAAACTTTTTAACGGCGAGCTAAACAAAGCAGACGGCCCCGAGTGAACCGTCCCAAAAGTGTTTCATCAGCTGAAGATGACGAGACCTTCCAGTTCTGTCCCGAGCGTATGAGTGAAATCGGTGAGCAGACTCGGCGTGTGCTGGACTCACCCGCTCCATCTCTAAGAAGTCTTCCTCCAGCTTCGTCCCCTCCGCCCCGCTGATCTTTTCACTGAGGAGCTGCACACAGAGAGAGAACAGAGTCATGGAGGCCTGAAGCTTCTCTATTTATTAACATTTGTGCTTTTATCAAGTTTGTGCTTCTGAATGTGTTAATAAAGTTTTGCTTGCTGAAGTTGATGAAAGTTTACGAATCTAGTTTAGCCCAATCTGGCTTTTGCAAAATGTTCCAAAAAAGGGGTTCCAGACATCCAGAAGAGAGTCTTTTGAGTATTTACTAAACCTTTCCATTTGTATTATGGACATCATGTCTGTTACCCACAACTGAAAGGAAGGAGGGGTGGGGGACTTCCATTCCCTCAGTATTAGTCTCTTGGCGACAATCAGGCCTAGTTCCAGTGGCCTCTGCAGTTTAACCGGGAGTAGCTCTGACGTCGGAGAACATCCAAAAATTACAAGTTCAGGTTCAGGCTGTAAAGGTTTCATATATGCCTTGGAGTACCAGTCAAATACTTTAAACCAAAAACCTCTTAATGAGGGACAAGACCAAAAGGCATGAAACAACCTTCTGCCTGTCTGCACCTGTCACACATTGGAGAGACAGAAGGACAAATCTTGTGCAGTCTGACCTTAGAATAGTGTAACCGGTGGAGAATCTTAAATTGAATTAGTTGATGTCTACTGTTTATAGAGCAGGAATGGATTTGGGACAGACACTTACTCCACATAGATTCGGGCACCCTCATCCCTGATTCTTTCTCCCAAGCCTGCCTAATCTCAACGGTATGCACTACAATAGAGTCGCCAAATAATTGTACAGTTTTTGCAATAAGGTGTCTGGAATCAGGTTGGCTCGAGTATTTCATAGATCCCGTGCTCCGAATGTAGAGTTGCAAAGTCAGCTTTTTGTGTATATGTATATGTAGATGTGTGTATGTATGTGTATATGTATGTGTACACATATGTATATATACATATATTATGAAGTGCATGTTTGTTTGAATTAATTGTTCTTTTTGTAACGCACCTGAGCCTGTTTACGTCTCTTTTTTTTTCTCTTTTTTTGTTGTTTTTTTTATTTATTTATTTTTTGCGGGGTTTGTTTCTGTGTTATACTTTGAAAATTTAAAATAAAATTATCAAAAAATAAAGTTTTGCTTGCTTGCATTCAAATTTAAACACATCTGAGTAAACCCGGCTCACCATTAATCACCGTTTAACGTCTCTGGGATTTATCTGAGGATGACATCATCCTCACAATCTGTCACTGTGGTGTTGGAAGAGACGCCGAAACACGAACCTCCTCCTGTGACGACCATTTCAATTATAAATGCAGATTTTAGATTTGACTTTGAGTCCAAACGCGTTTAAATTCATTCCCACGCCGTG
Organism: Oreochromis niloticus; assembly: GCF_001858045.2. Lineage (NCBI taxonomy): Eukaryota > Metazoa > Chordata > Actinopteri > Cichliformes > Cichlidae > Oreochromis > Oreochromis niloticus. The sequence continues at coordinate 38,950,509 of NC_031965.2, forward strand.
TGACATCTTTGTTTGAAGCAGGCTCACACAGCGCCGTACTGTGACTCCATGTTTTCTGCGATATAAAGAGCTCCACAGGGATAAACTGACTTCACTCACAGCCTGTGTGACAGACGCTAATTTGGTAAATGTGCCGGGTTTACACAAGCAAACACGAGCATCGACCAATCGTTAACGAGCCGCAGTAACACTGTCGCCACTTCAAAGAAACTTCATTAGTGTGAGCATTTAGCTGTACAACACGCAGATCGGTTAAAGAGCACGTTTACATTTTTTGTGATATAATAAAGGCCGGTGCCTTTCAAAATAAAAGAGCACATCACACAGTAAACAGCATCAACACTTTGACTTTGAAGGTGGTGCTGGTATAAAACACCAGAGCGATGACACTCTAAAGTAAAAAGGTGTAAAGTAGACCGCTGAGAGTAACTCGAGTAAATGTAATCTGTTACTGTCAGAGGCTCTGATTGGCTGACAGAGATGGTTTGGTTGGAGTTGCCGGGCGCTCACACAGCAGTAACAGCAGCGCGGACGCCGTTTAAAGAGGATAAAAATTCTCTGAACACAAAGTAAAGCTCTCAGATTTGGGGCAGTCAGACCTCAGACTGCAGGAAATCTGACCCATATCTGTGTTTATTTAGGGATCAATAAACTTTAAGGTCAGTCTGATTCATGCTTCTGCACGCTGATCCCAGGTCTGTTTGGCCTTTTTAATCCTCTGCTTATAAAAACTAAACAGCATGTTTAAGACACGTTGAGCTGAACCAGAAGCTAATGTGCAATAAAAACATGTACTTGTAGAAATAAAGAAAATATTAGAAGAACCAGGGGTGGGAGGTACTGTGGAGGGACACAATGGAGGGACGGACACGCCAACAAAACATTGAAAACGTTACATGGTGACTGCAGCCCTTTTATTCATGATGTGAAACGAAACTACGAGGTCTTCCTGTAACAGCAGCTCAGTGAAAACTACCTGCAGGCTGGATTCAGAGACAGGAGCTCACACAGCAACCTGCTTCAGGTTCAACCCAGGAACGCTAAACAGACGTGAGACGACGCGAGTGGTGCCGAGCGGCAGGAAATCACGTCCATGAGGGGAAACCATACCACGCAGCACCGCTACAGCTTAAACTGAGCATCAACATTCAGACACACGAAGTCCAAAAATCTGCAGTTCCTCTGACGTCCAGCAGAGGCAGCAGTGAGTCAGTCCTCACAGACTGTCATGTTCAAACTTTACAGCAGAAATAAACATGTTTACAGCCTGATACACAAACTGTTTGCTCTGTGTAGATAATTCTCCTTCATAACACCTGCACGGCGGAGGATGTTCACCTGTAACTCACCTGTTGGACATATACAGGACACTGTAAACATACATTAGCGCAGAACCTGAGATGATAGACCTGATACGCCGTCCTCTGGATCAGACATCTTTGGTGTCATGTTTGTTATGAGGTCAGATGTCGGGACGTTCTGGTTCTCTTAGGTGGAAAAAGCACAGATGAGCCACGTTACACCCGGGTAATAAAGGTGTGTCCTATCCACTCAGCGCTGTGTCATGTTGTCAGCTGTTGGACTCACAGCGTCCTCATGTGATAAACGGATCATCAGGCGACGTTTACAGCCCACTGACAAATCACACAAACAGCTGTAAATGACAGCGGAGTGACGACGTGGCGAGGCGTCATATCTGATGCAGCTTCTCCTTCAGGTAACTGAACGTCATCCAGTCAGTCAGTTACTCATGGTGCTGATTTTACTGACCGAACCACTCACTGCTCCTCACTCACTGGATTAAATACAAAGGATGAGATCAATACGAGGATCGATACAGGATATCCCATCTTATCTCTGGTCCCTGTAGGCCGCCGCTGAACTGCAGCGAGGCACAGATCAGTGAGGGAAACCATTTTTAAAGCTTTGAGGACAGTAACATGGAATGAAACCAATCAAAAGAAGGCAAACCAGTACAAACCAGTGCAGAGACATAGCTGCCTGTACTGGTGGAACACACTCCATGAACATCCCAGCAGCGCTGCAGTTAACAAAGTTTTCTGGCAGAAACCACCTGTGAATAATCTAATATTCACCTTCATAACTGCACGTCTGCTTTTTAATATCACATTACATGAGCTTTACCTGGCAACCCATCAGCCAGTTAGCCTGAAGATCCCATTTACATAAACGGGACGAGACAGAACGCTGGCTTCAGGCCGCCGACATTTGTCCCAAAACAAGGCGTCTTTCTTAGAGTCATCACAGCTTCGTTAAAAAAGAAGGGCATCAAAAAAGCCAAACACCATTACAAAAAGAAGGTAGAAGAACACTTCTCCAACTCCAACCCCCGACGCATGTGGCAAGGACTCCAGACCATTACAGACTACAGGACCACCAAACCCTCCCCCGCATCCTCTGATGCCTCCTTCCTCAACGAGCTCAACTTTTATGCTCGTTTTGAGTGAGTGAACCCCACAACCACAACCAAAACAGACACGACGCCAGACCACCAACCTCTGACTCTCTCCCCCACCGATGTAGGAGCGGTGCTGAGCAGGATCAATGTCCACAAGGCTGCAGGTCCTGATGGCATCCCCGGGCGTGTTCTCAGAGCGTGTTCTGGGGAGCTTGCAGGAGTCCTGACAGACATATTCAACCTGTCCTTGGCCCACGCTGTGGTACCGGCCTGCTTCAAATCCACCTCCATCGTCCCGATACCCAAAAACTCCAACCCATCTAGCCTCAATGACTACCGCCCAGTAGCACTCACCCCCATCATCACTAAGTGCTTAGAACAGCTGGTCTTAGCACACTTCAAATCCTGTCTGTCAGACTCCTGAACTCTGCCTCCTGACATCTGACCCACGTTAAACTCATGGACTGAACATACACACACCCACAACCACCTACACACACACACACACACACACACACACAATGGACAACCGTACCCTCAAACACACAATAATAACATGGACTGAACCACCACTCACAACCACCAGCACTTTATACAGCCTCTGTAGAAATTATCCACATATCTCACTTATCTTAACTGCACTACTGTATAGTTCTGTGTAAATAATCATTCTGTACATACGATAATTTTTAATCCTACAACTGTTTATAACTTGCATAGTTCACATTTCTGTATAACTGTATATCTCAGATTTCTGTATAGTTTTTATTTCATATTTATATCCTGTTCATAGCCTGTACATACTTATAGTTATAGAATATTCATAACATACTTCATACTGTGTACATTATAACATACCATAATAGACCCATTTCTGTAATATACTTGCATATCTATATTATTGCTAATATATATTGTAATATATCTATATCACGGCTAAAACACTTCTGGATGGATGCAAACTGCATTTCGTTGCCCTGTACCTGTGACATGTGCAATGACAATAAAGTTGAATTCTATTCTATTCTAATGCTGAGCCTACGTCCTCCCGACCAACCTAAGACCTGTGAGCTGCCCACCCAGCTGCACACCTGTCCACCTGCAGCAGCTGGTAAAAAGGTACGAACCTTATAGTTTGTTTTTCAGCTGAACTGTGCAGGTTAGAGATCACATTAAAGGTGGAAAACATCTTGGAAATTTTTATTTTTATTACAGTTTCACAATAAACTCAGAGCTGTGATTGGCTGCACGCCGAGCTACAAGCCGACCGTGCCCGACAGCGTCAGTGTCACCATCAGCAGTTTAACGACCACAGTCACAGCTCGATCGCTCGGCCAACCGTTGAGTCCAAACACTCCGGCCTGCCGAGCGTGGTGTGTGTGTGTGTGTGTGTGTGTGTGTGTGTTTCAGGCTACTAGTGCTGCAGAGTAGCTGGAAAGATTCACCAAGTGGGTCAGAGCCTGGGTAAAATTAGCAGACTCAGAGAAATGAGCCCAATCCGACGGGCAGAGCCTTTCTAGGACAGAGGAGGGGGCGCTGAACAGGAAGGCTGAACGTCTCACTGCAGACTCGCTGCATGCTCCGTCTATATCATTCATCACACGCTTGCATTTTTCACAAAAGGATATGAATTTAAGCACAGAGCCGGGGTCGGGACGTGGTTAGCCACCAGACCGGGACTTTCCTAAAAACAAAGTATGATCAGTTTAATGTTCAGGTTTCTTTTCTGCACTTCCTGACGTGCATCTCCTGTTCCAGTGTTGGACGTTCCCATTGAACGTTTGAAGTTAATAATAATGAGCTCAGTGTATTTACAGTAATCCAAGCTCAGACTACATTTTATCACAGTCAGCACGGGCAAGCAGGAGGATGATGAGGGTTAAATGACTCTCAATGAAAGTTTGTGTATGAGCAGACAAATGACATCACAAGGAGGGATTGGTCTCTGTCCGGGACACCGTGAGCCCGTGGGCTGTGACACGCCGAGCTTAAGGACGTGCTGCACATGAATCGTGCTGATAAAACCTGGAACGGTGAGGATGATGAGGGAAGAGACAGGAGAGTGAGACAAAGGCCTGCAGCAGGTTAAAAAGACGAGAGCCTCGAGAGCACCAGGAGTTAAACTAAGACACTGTGTAACAGAAAGATGGATTACTTTGAACTGTGACTCATACTAAGCTACGCTAACAAGTCCAAAAATTCAACAGTCTCCTTTAAAACATGTGCAAAAGATGCAGTTTTAAAAGTGACGTGTTATCATGAACGATAACGTGGAAGATTTGGAAGTTAAGCTGAACGTAAAGTGAAATGTTTGTAAATGTAACCACGTGTAACTGTTTAGAAAGGCTGCATCTCTCCAAAGTAACGCAGCTTTTGGCAGCTGATGGAGGAGGAGACGGCACAATGCCTGCAGGCCAGATGCATTAGCAGCAGGTTACAGGTGACTAGGAAAAAGTCTTTTAATCCACACCACCAGACTTTACGTAAACCGACACATTAGAGCTGAAATGATCCCGAGCGCTGAACACAAGGCTCAGCAGTGAAAACCGTCGACTCGCCGCACGCCACCATCTTCAGGACGTTAACGTCTCCTCACAGATCAAAGCAGCCAGCAGCTTTGTAGCATTTCTTTGATTGTGAGACACACACACACACACACCTTGTTCCTTCCTGTTGCAGACACACACAGCAGCATCTCGCATGCACAGTGACCAAGCAGCCAAGCAATAACGCTGCAGCCAGAGCGCACATGTAAACATCAGCTTCCAGCCTCCGCGAGGGCGTCCGAGGCCTCGTATATTAACCTGTTGCATTCTCTTCAATTTTTATTGAATAATTCTGACTTTGCCAAAAGGAAAGGCCTAAAAATGAAGAACTATGACTCAAAGCTCTTCAGAAGATCTCCAGCTGGGACAAGAACACGCCCGAAGTCTGAAAATCAAACCAAACTTTGGGGGATTAGTTTGTGTCTCTGAACGTCTCCAGCACATCCAAATGAAACACACCCAACAACATCCAGGGAATGTTGTCTGTGCAGCCTCAGAGCAGCGACGGCCTCTGTGAGACGGCTGACAAAAGAAGAAGAGAAACGCGGTCCTATTGGCCCGTTGTCCCACCTCCTCCTAACGTTCAATCAATGCACTATGTGCACTGAATAAATGTTCAGCTCTACACACAGAACAAAGAACACACTCATCTTAAAGGAAGTAGAGTTCGCTGGGTCGTTAAGTATTCATTAAACTTAATTTAATCTTCAGGTCCAAAACTTTTCTCTCTTTTTCCCCTGAAACTAAAATACTTCTCGTTTTAACCTCTTGGAAAAGATCTGACTTCAGATTTTAAGGTTAATCAAAAGTGTCTGGAGGTTAATTAAACGCTTTAACACTCGTCCGCACCGACGCGCGCTCCGGTCCCCGCTCACCGCTTCGCCTCGGCCTCACAGCGTGACGGATCACGTGGGAAATTTTGTCTGGAGAAGTGGAGAAAGTGAGAAACAGGAGAGTGAGCTCAGCTGGGTTGTTGTGTGTTTGTGAGTCAGCATCATGCACTGAGCTGAGGTGTGTTATTAACGATGGGGAGACAGACACGAGTCAAACCACAGCGCCCGCCGGAGCGAGCAGCAGATTCCCGTCAAAACAAAGAGGAATCTCTCGCGGCGCTGAGTCACCGGCCTCCGCACGTACACAGGAATTCAGCTGTGTGTGCTTTGTGTGTGTTTGCAGGAAGGTATTGTTTGAGCGAGCTCCCGGAGGACAGACCTGAGCTGGACGGGAACGCTCGCCTGCTTGTTCACTGCTGCCACCGATTCACACCATGAACAAGCTGATAGGCTGATGTTATTACAGGCTGGAGGTCAGTAATCACTTTGTCCTGCTAACAAAGCTGTGACACTGACTTGGTTTGGTTTTGTCCTCAGACGCTTCTGCACGTCTGCGTGAAGCTTGGTCGGTGTTTTCCACGCGGAGAGCGTCGTTTACACGAACAACACCGCTGATAAACTTCTCCTCTGCTATTTATTCACCCCTCCTCTCATCACTCAGACTTTCAGCACCTTTCTGCTCAGGCCGGAGCCAGTTCTCCACCCCCTGCAGCTTTTGGAAACAGTGACCCAGAGACTTTGTGGAGAAGCAACCGACTGACATCAAGAACCAGAAAAAAGAAAACAGGGAGCTGACCAGAGGCCGGCCTGCAGGGAAACAGGAGAGAGGAAGCAGACTGGAGCAAAGTGACCGCCTCGCTGGGTGCAGGAGGCAACAGGATGACGACCCCACACTGTCCCCGATGCGTCCATCAGAGTGTACGCACGACAGTCAGACATCGTTTAAAGGCAAAGAATAGAGCACACGACCTGTTATAGAAACAACACAAAGGCAGAGCACGCAGGGAACAAAAAAGACGAATCAGCAGCCTCAGGAGGCTTTCAACAAGTTCCCACTAACAATGTGGAAAAGGTCACATCAACCTCATCACGTCTTAGGTCAACCTGACCTGTTCCTGCTCTCCGATTGGCTCTCTGTTGTGTCTGCTGCTAATCGAGCCTTTAACAATACTCAGCTAATCAGCAAAGAGTCAAAAATAAAAAACCTCCTTTGCTTTGTGGAAACACTTCCTGTGACCTTAATGAAAACCATCATGAGGTCAAAGCTGAATTCATTAGACCAAACTTACACTCGAGGACTTTGACCGAGTTCGTAAGTGTTGGGATTGAGCAATAATCTGACTGTGCCATAAAACCGGGACAAAGAGCGCAGCAAAGGAGGCTCACACACTCCGCAGGCCTACGACTGGATCGCATTTATCATCAGCGCTGCCGTCGCCTTGGACACGCTAATCTTACACGCACGCACACACCAAAGCTGTGATCGAGTCCAGAAAATCTTTGGACTGAGTGTGAGGAGCAACTTTATCATGACTGCACGCAGCAGTAACACTGCAGGGCCCATAAAGGTGTGTTTAAGGCCCCCAGCTGACTGATCAACACTCACCAGTGTCATTATTGTATGTTTAAGCTAATTACACCATGTGAAGAGAGCCTTTACTCTACAGAGTGAGTGTGAGCTGCAGTGAATGCAACCACATCTTTCACAGTCAGGTGTGTGTGTGTGTGTGTGTGTGTGTGTGTGTGTGTGTGTGTGTGTGCGCCGTGGGTGGAGCTTTCTTCATGCGTTCAGCAGGAAGGAAGCAGCAGCAGGCAGCCTTGCAGACATTGTGCTGCGTTTCCCGTCACTTCTGTTTCTGAGCTCAACCTACAAACAGCGGCTCAGTTTCAGGGAATCGAAGCTCAAACAGAAACGAGTTAACGAGGTCGTCTCCTGGAAAACAGACACAAGAGGATTTACGAAAAAATAAAAAACGCACGTCAGACAGGACGGCGTGAAATTACTGGATTAATCCCCCGTCGTCACGGCCGGGTTAAACCTGACTCATTAGAGGCCTGTCCAGAGCAGAGACACGCTTCTCCGTTACTTCAGAGTCGACTGCTGATGGTCACGTCTGAAATCATTATGGTTCCTTCAGTCAGACACATCACCTCACATACTTCCTGTCAGGTCTGCTGACCACATGCTGGGCCTTCAGAGCAGAAACTTGTGATACAAACAGTTTCAACTCCTCCCCCTGTAGGCCAGCTTCATTCTGATTGGCTGTGGGGTTTCTTGCTCACAGACCAAGTGGAAGTGAAGCTAAAACTGAATGACCTTCGAGCATCACTGAATTTCACCATAAGTCAGGCGTACAATTCAACTCAAACAATGCACGGGTGTTAAACCTGCATTATTGCTAATATCCAGCAGGGGGCGACTCTTACAGCTGTAAAAAGCAGTGCAGAAAAAGAGCGTGCTGCTCACCTGCTCTGTGAGCCGAGTAAACACTCTTCTGATGAGCTCGAGTTCGAATTTCAACCCTTATTCAACACAACTCAACATTTTAGTTTATGGATCACATGATTACAGAAAAATGCAAATTTCTACTTGTTCTTGTTTTGTTTCTCATCTGTCCAACAGCGACACAGTTCCCGCCTCCCTGCAGGCACGTCGCTCTCATCGTTTTGGTTCTTGATGTTAATCAGCTGCTTCTCCAGAAAATTCCCGGCGGCTCCTCCTCCTCCTCCAGCCGGTGATCCTGGTTCTGTTCTGCAGGTCCTCCGTGAGCTGGATGGGTTTTCTAACGAGAACCTGCAGCAGGTGGAGACCTCCTTCATGAACCTGGAGTCACAGCTGCAGAGTAAGGAGGAGATGGAGTCCATCTGTGGGCTGGGAGACTCGCTGCAGAGGCAGCTGATTACACCGATCACTTATTTGTCACAAACAAATGCGATACTTGCAGAGAAGCTTTTCTTTCTTCACTTGTTAACATGAGTTAATAAGTGTGCAGTGAGTTCAGAAGAATTTAGTCAATGCACTCTGTGTCTTCCATGAATCATTAAGGTCAGATAACACGACCGAGAGACGTCAAGAGAAAATATTACATTTAAAAGCTCTCAGGGTCAAAGGTCAGGGAGATGAATAAACAGACATAATATTTACCAGAGAGGAGTCTGCTGTAGTGATAAAGTGCTGCAGTGTGGGTTGTGACGGTGCACGTGCGTCTGATTGACCTCCTTCACATAATCATTTAGTTTTGGTTTATTGATTCTCATCGTTTCTTTGGGCTCGTGCTGATAAATGACTCCCTGTGTCTTTGAGCGCAGCCGGAAACGTTTCCATCGGGGGAAACTAATCTGAGCCCGGCTCTGGTCGGGAGATTTCAGGCCAGCTCTGATAACTCCTGCACAACTTTTCGACAAACATCAGCTGCTGTTTTTACAGTCGTCTGGTTTGTGGCGGCAGCTCTGTCTGCCTGCGTTAATACAAACTTCCCCATAACAGGAGTCGGGCATTAAAACAACAGTTTTAAACAGAGGTGGTCTGACCATCGGGGCCGAGGTTAGGCCGTTTTCCATTTTCAACAAACTCACAATAAAATAAAATAATTAAAATGTGCTAACTGGGCTCTGAGAAACGTAAGAAGCCCGTCTGCTGCTGTGGCTGCAGGGCCACGATCAAGCTTCACTTCACTTGTGAGAACCAGTCAGAGTTTCCCAGTTTAGCTACCAACGCTTAATTAACCCCCAGTTACAGTGAAGGCAACATCTGCAGCTAACAGAGTCTGAGCGATGGACGACGGTCCTGCAGAGACCACTGCAAAAACAACGATGTCATCTGTACCATCACTCAGCAGAAGACCGCAAGAGCCGATATATGAAACCAGTATAAATGTTTGCACCACTGTGATGATGTCACCATTTGCCAACCACGACCGCGGCTTCAGGTCCATCAGGCGAATGCATCAGTTCAGCCACACAAACTCGTTTTCATCACGAGTTCCTGATCGAAAGGTTATTACAAAATAAAGTAAAATTAAAAGCAATTCAAATAAAATGATTGTTACACAGTAGTAACAATAGTAACAACCTGACATAAAACAAGAATATAAAAGCACCACTGCAGGTAAACAGGACTCCAGATTATGACAACAGCTCAGTAATATTATAAAAGCCTTTTTTCAACAGTATCAGTATATATCTGATTTTAAAATACTCTGCTGCCGTTATCGACACACACATGAAACCACTACGCAGACTGGAATCTTCTGCAGGTTTTTCTGGCTCCAAATCTTCGTCTGCTCGGCGAGTAGCACATATGCACGATTGCTTTGAGTGCAGCTGAAGCACCGAGACTGTTACCCTGTTTGACAGAAACCTGCATTTCCCTATCCTTTGCTATCCTGATGAACAAAATAAAATCTGGTTAAAACGACACTCAGCAGGAAACGGCGTGCTGTGCTCGAACCGGGTGTTTCCTCGGGGATAAAAAACAGAAGCCAGTTTAACGTTTCACCTTTTGGGAAATCTTTACATCATAAATCTTCTCCTGCTCGGCTGGAGGACTCTCGTCTCTCACTGCCAACATAAACCGGCTGATTTACGTCACAGGGAAGCAGCACACAATGATGATGATAATGATGAGCTGCTGAAATGTTAATGAGCTGAGAGGTCGCCTGCCAGACCGCCAGGCGACCGGGGCTCGGTCCTCCATCACCGATCATTAAAGATGGATGGGCTCGGCGCAGCGAGGTGTCGGCTGTATCTCTGAGCAGTGGCATCTTGTTTCTGCTGCAGGCAGCGAGCGAACGCAGCAGGTTAGCGTAAGAACGAAGAGACCAGGTCGTTGATGCTGCAGGCGTGCAGCGAGGCCGACCCGAAATCAAGACCCCCGCTCACACCTGAGACCGTTTCACCTCCGCTCTGCTGACATCAATGCTTCTTAAGTTATGCCAAAGTGTATTTTTAAAAGAACATGAAACAGCGATTTCTGTGCATAATCAGTTAGCTTTCATTCCTTTCCTGTCGGTTCACCTCAGTGCCTGCTGAGGTCTGACTCACTTCACATTCAGCCATTTATAACTAAAGTTCAAGAAAACAGCGAGTGTCTCGCTTTTCCAAACTCTGTGAGTGAGCAGCACTAAAGCTGCGCGTCAAATTCAGGTTTTTATGAACAAGTCAAAACTGTAAGAGCAACAATGCCTTTGACAAACTCTCTGATGGATGAAAGCAAGAAAAGTATCTGCATAAAAACTAGAATATTATAAGATAAAAATACTAAATATACCAAAATGTAATGTATCGATATTCAGTCGGTATCCTGGAGTCTATCCTAGCTGTCACTGGATGAGAGGTGGGCTACACCTGGACAGTATACCTGTCAGCAATGACCTCCTCTAAAAACAGAGATCACTTCGCAGCAAACGGAAACACGCTCTGTCTCTTAAAGCGTGCTAACGAACAGAAACAGTCTTCTCTGTACTCCCATCCAATCACAGGTAATCGATAGTCGGGGGGGGCGGGGTGTTAATGTGCGATCACACCGTGTGGCCCAAACACGAACACCACAGGCCTATGAGAGAGTTTATTTCCATCCTCCAGCGTGAAGAGAAAGTATTGCAGGCTTTACCACATACAGCATCGAATCATTCAGCCTTTCAGGATCAGACAGACCAAAATCTGAATGTAACACACAAAGGTCATCATTCATTGGACAACGCTGTTAAAGATGCAGCACTCGGGTGAAATGGAGGCGATGCTCTGCAGCCCAAAGCTGACTGAGACTATGAAATCATGCGTGAGCTGGATCAGAGGTAACTTAAGGCTCGGGTCACTGTTTGAGGAAATATTACTATATGATTAAAGTAAACTAAAGACCTGTCAGCTTGAAAGTAGAGGTTGGGCTAAAAATCCCCAAACAAGCCTCGCTCTGATGAAGACAGAAAGTTTTATGACTCTCGTTTGGTTTCAGTGTGTGAGGCGTCAACAGCGTTGGTCATAAAACGTCACGGATGGCGAGCTCCACCTGTTCAGTGACTGCGGACTTTGCACGGCAAAGAGAGCTGCAGATCAGGAAAACCACAGCTGTGACTGAGTGACAGACTGGGGCAGATCTCCATCCCGACACACCGCAAACCCACGTCGCGCTCAGTTCACACAGCTCGTCTTTATTTAGCCGCTGAGACACGACCGGCCTGTTTACCTCAAGCTTCAACCAGAAAAATCACCCAAAAGTTACAGATTAAATAAAGACACCTGTGGTTTCAAGTAGATGACATCATTTTTATTGTCACTATTTGTCTTAAAAAGACCTTCTGGTGAAGTCTGTCCTGTCTGCTGTGGACCTTTAAAGATCCACATCCACTGACTGAACATGACATCCTCTCCAAGCTCAGATTCCCTTTGAGCGCAAACACCAAAATATGATGTGAAACTTCAGCTTCTGCTCCTCTTCCTCAGTTTTTATCCTAATCTTCCTTAGAGTCCACGTGACGATCGAAGCTTTTTCCTGCCGTTACTCAGATTTTTGTTTTACACACAAAATGCCTCATTTGTTCTCATCCTGAAGACTCTGCGGGTAACACTGCGTCCATCAGTAAAAACGACAGCTTCAGTTATCCTTCAATGACCATTTTTAAACACTGCTTCCGCTCTTCAATGAAACCTAACAAGTAAATAAATCCAAGAATAAACAGTTAGTGAATTCAGGAGTAAAATGGGAAACAGCAAGAGGACTGGGATAAATTACAGGCTGATTTCAGCTCAGTGTGAGAGTCTTTCTGTTCTGTGTGGTCACGTTAGTTCCTCGTTTCCTGCTCTCGGTCTGGCTGTGACAGCATCTCCGAGCAGCAGACTGAAGCAGAAGAGAAACAAAAATAACCTTCATAATAAAGAAACGCGCAGAAACTCCTCCACACTGACGGCTCGGTGCTGTTAGCTTCCTCCGTGCTCTATGCTATGTTAGCTTAGTAAACGCAGAGCGTCATGGAGTGAAACGGATAGACGGGCAGGTTATATCTGATCCAGGACCAATATCTGTTCACAGTATCAGCCAACATCTAACTAGACACACGTTTTGTTGTGGAGCCTAAACACAAAGTTCTCATTGAGCGAGACTGAAGGTACACGTTTCCTTCACGGCTCAGATTAAACACGCAGATTTTGCTCCGTGTCGGCAGGATAGCGTCACACAGCTGCTGCAGATTTATCGTCTGCATCCGTGATACGAGCCTCCCGTCCCTCCACTGTCCACAGTCCCTCTGCTGGACTGAGATCTGCTGACTGTGGAGGACATTTGACTGCCGTGAACTCGTCATCACGTTCAGTGAACCTGTTTGAGTCGATCTGAGCTTCGTGGCGTGACGCACGGTGGTCACAAATGGACGAACACGGTCAGCAGCAATACTCAGGCAGGTTGTGGAGTTTAAATGAAGCTCAAAGTGTAGCAGGAACACCACCGGCAGCATCCTGAACCTTTGATACGAGGCAGGATGGAGCCACGCTTTCATGATGTCTACCCTGCTATCTAAACGCTGCCACAGAAATCAAGACTCATCAGACCAGGCCACGTTTTCCAATCTTCTTTCCAGTTGGCTTACATTAGCTAGACTGGACTAATGGTGGACAGTCCCAGGTCAGAGGGAACTCTGGATCTAAGGCTTATCCAGCAGCACACAGCTGTTCCATAGAATTCAGTAGCAGCCTGGACCTGAGTGCAAATATAAACCCCCCGAGGATTTTTTCAAAGCGGGCAGAGAACATATTCTACTTTATTAATTGTGCTGCTTTTCCAACAATAGTGGAAACAAAGTCAGAGATGTAGCTGAAATAAACAGGAAGTGATAGCGTTTCCCTTCCCGGTTATCTCCTGCTGGTTCATCTGGTCTCCACCCTGGTGGCCGTCCTATTTCCATGTCAGGAAGCAGGTGAACAGCAAACAATGTTTGTGAAACACACGACGAGCGGCTCGCTGTAAAAACTAACGTCTGATTTGTTTTTTCTGTGCAGGAGAGGCCGACGCTGACGAGCGCCGCTATCAGTCTGCCAGCAGCAGGAAACCACAGCAGGTGACGCCAGCGTTAGAGAAGCTCTGAAATGTTTTGCATTGATTTTTACTGTTATCAGTGCAGGACTCAAACAAACAGATCAAAGGTACCTGGAAAAACACACAGGTAGGAAACACTGAGCGTTCATCGGGTTTCACTCAGTCTGCATCTTTTTCTCACGTCGGAAAATAAGTGAAAGTGGAAACCAAGTCGACCTCGAGTTTATCTTTCACATGTGTTTAAAATAAAACACAATCTATAATGTCATGCACCGCACACTGACACACAAACAGGAAGTGGCAGGTTGACTTTCAGCTTGTGCACGTGGGAATAATTTCACAGACACGACAGCGTTCATACAGCCTGCTGTGAGAGGACAGAGATTAAACAGAGAATCTGATCTGTGATTCAGCCGCACGTCGTTCTAAGCTCAGCATCAGCGCTCTCACCAGTCACATACCTGAAGCTACTTCATCAGGCAGGAGACACTGCAGGGCGGAGGCCGAGGTATGCAGGAGTCAATCTGTTCGTCAATCACAGCTGCAATCCTAAAAGTTTTACTCTGTCAGATTTGAATAAGCAGCCTCCGTGGAGTCACCTGACCAGGAGAGTCAGGTCTGAACCAAGCAAAGACTCCCGGAGCAGACGAGCCCAAAGCGAGGTGTCTGTCCACGAAGCACCGCAGAAACAAACAAACACTCAGACCAGCTGTCAGCACGGTGAAGACACTCTCAATGAGAGTGAAGGAAACCGGTGATTAACACATGACCTGGTAGTAAATGCATTAGTTGGTTACCTAGGCAACCAGAGCCAGGAATCTCCACTAGTGACCATCCATCAGCCTCACATCGACGCACGGCGAATGAACCGCTTCCAGTGTGGCTGCAGCTTAGAGCCCTTTAGAGCCCGACGCTCTGAAGCAGGATACTGGTGCAGTGAATTATGGGTAAATTAAACCTTCTCAATATAGCAACAGAAGGAGAACCTGTTTGTGTAAAACAGGAAACACTTAAAGACACTGAAAAGGCGCGGAGCCAATCTCTCCACCACCAACCTCCACAGATAGTCCTGTTAAGGTGGACCAGCACCATCCTGCCAGTCCACCACACGCTCCACCTTAAAACCATTCTTGAACAGGATCCCAAGATACATAAACTGCCTGTCCTCCAACCCTGAGAGAGCAATCCACCATCATCTCATCACTCGACACCTAAATGCAGGGGTGGGGAACTCCAGGCCTGGAGGGCCGGTGTCCTGCAGGTTTAGATGTGTCCTTGATCCAACACAGCTGATTCAAATGGCTAAATGACCTCCTCAACATGTCTTGAAGTTCTCCAGAGGCCTGGGAATGAACTAATCATCTGATTCAGGTGTGTTGACCCAGGATCTAAAACCTGCAGGACACCGGCCCTCGAGGCCTGGAGTTCACCACCCCTGCCTTCATGTATTTTCTTGAACTCTTTCCCCCTTAAAGACGACCTTCCCAGTACCCATATGACACCTCGGTATATATCAATAAAGTCTTGGTTTCATGACCATTTGATCACGCTGACCAGTTTCTGTGTTTTTCTGAGGGCGGCTGCACTGGCAGGTAGCACCCTCACTGACGTCTGATGCAAACTCAGTCGATTTGTTCTGTAAACAGCCTGAAAAATGACAGAAACCCCTCAGTTCAGAAAAGAGCTTCAAAGGGAACTCCCACTCCCCCATCAAGGAGTAAAGGGGTACATATTCGAGTTTGGTAAAGATAAAAATGCGATTGGAGAATGTGGTGTTTTTCCTGTGTGGTGTTTTCACAGCTCCAAACACCAGAGCTCCTTTTTAAAAGCTGAAAGTGAGAGCTGTATCAGCCAGCTGTTTGTTATTCACACTCCACATCTGCAGACACTTACAGAGACAGACACAACGCCACCTCCTCAATCGATGTTCGAAGGGCTGCAGCACCTAAGATTAACACTTCATCGTCTACGCAAACCTGCAGAGACAATCTTAAACATTCAAATTAAAATCAAGGATAAAACTATAATCTCTCTATATAATCTGTAACTGGTATGACCTGTACAAACGAGAGAACACACCCAGTTCATATAAACTGGGTTCATAACCGTGTGCTCACACCACAGATAACCCCCTCACTGTCTTTTGTACGTCTCACTAACAGCTCCCCCCCCGCCCCCACTCCCCGCCTGCCCACCCACCTCACCAATCTGAGTCTGAGTAACCCCCATCACTCACACACGGACTCCTTTCAGACCAAGTCTTCTCTAATGTGGGCCTTTCTCTTATTTTGTACATATTGCTGTCTACTGTTTATATTTTGTTCCGGCACAGTTGGTGTGGAGCACCCACATTTTGTTGCACATGTACAATGACAATAAAGGGCTATTCTGATCTATTCTATTCTGATCTATCCTATTTATATAAATATAAAGTAATTTTTTTTTAAAGCAATATTGAACACAGGCGGTCACTGATGAATAAAAGGTTCGATTGTGCTCTTTATTATGGATTTATTTTTCTCTTATTCATGCGCACAGTCACACAGGGCTGCAGCCTTTAGCTGACTAATTATCGCGTTATGTGGCTAAAGATAATAATAACACAGGTCCAGGCCTGTAACGGCTCATTGTCACTGTGAGTGTTTAACTGCCGGGAAAGAGAAGAAATCAGCACTGACTGAAACAAAGCCAGGCCTCAAAGAGAGGCTGAGCAGAGCTGCTCACAGCTCTCCACGAAGGTGGAAACCAAAGACGGAAATATTACCTCAAACCAGCACTTTTTTCTCATGGCCAGCAGGGGGCGACTCCTCTGGTTATAAAAGAAATCTGATTACAGTCTATGAGAAGACGAGCCTGCTGCTCACGTGATCTCTGAGCTCATTACACACCCTGCTGATGAGTTTACAGTCTTACTAAGGCTACGTTCACACTGCAGGTCTTAATGCTCAATTCCGATTTTTTGAGCAAATCCGATTTTTTTGTCTGCTTGTTCACACTACACATAAAATGCGACATCAAACGCGCTCTAGTGTGAACGCTCAAAGCGGCCCGCATGCGCAAAAGAAGACGTCACACACAACTCGCTCTGTTTAGACCCAGAGCAAACAATATTGTTTGACTGATTGCCCTTAATATAAAGACTTCAGACTTTATGTTTCCAAATTTTTGCTTTAAGTTATTTTGTTATTTACATAATAATGTAAATAACCTAATAATGATCCTTTTTGCTGTTTTAGAGGAGCGGTGCTTCAAAGGATAGTTGCAGATTTCTGTCAGAATCTGCAGAAAATACAGTAAAAATAAAATGTTCACATTTCTCCAACGTGGTCTTCCCAACAGTTTCACCGGATGGCAAGAAATCGTTCGCGATGTCCTATCGGGCGCTTCTCCGGCGCTGATAATTGGCGTCTGTCTTGTGTCAGTGACGTAAAAGACGGATTTAATGCGACATGACAGTTCACACAGCAGTCGCTTTCTAAAACATCGGATATGTATCGGATTCAGTACCACATACGAAAGTGACCCAGATCGGATTTGAAAATATCGGATTTGTGCCGTTCACACTGTCATACCAAGATCGGATATGGGTCGCATAGGGGCGAAAAAATCGGATTTGATGCGCTTTCGCCTGCAGTGTGAACGTAGCCTAAATGAAACACGAGGTTCATTTTGGAAACGACGGATCTACTAGACGCACAAAGGAGCATAAAGAAGACTAACACACCAAGCTCTTAACGTTTTAGTTTAGGTTCATCTGCAAGTCTGTACTATGAAGCGACTTTGACAGGATCCAGGATATCTTCCCCTTCATCATCGATCAGGCTAAGTGGTCACACGAGGTGGTTATCAGGTCCATAAGTCCATAAGTGAGGGTTTCCCAATCTGCTGCGTGCAGTTTATTTGAAGCAGGAAGTAGAAGCAGAAAAAGTGACGACTGTGTGAGTAAACAGAGTTTTGATATAAAGTCCACAAATACAAACAGGCGTGGCATCAGATAGCAGTGCTTACAGGGCTGTAAAAAATAGAATCAGCTATAAAGTTGTGACTCAGAGTCTTTATCTTACTGATGCTCCGTACTCTCTGAGGCCTGATGGAACTTTCAGGAATTCTGACGCTATCTTCCAGACATCTTATTGGTCAGTCAGTGGTGACTTCATACCTATCGAGCGCTCATCTCAAACATAAGTGCATCGGAGCAGGTTGGGTCTGCAGCATCAGTTACCGTGGCGATTTATCCCAGTTAGACGTTTACCACATTCACAAACAGGGTTAAACCTGAAGTTGCCTCAATAACCGCAGCAAAAACCTCTGCACTGACTGTTAGCTCAGCGGGCTAATGCAATCCGCGGGATACCCTCTGTGTCTTCCTGCTCTCACGACGCATTGTGATGACATAACACACAATAAAAATAGACTAAAACCAACACACAAGTCCCACTTCCTACGACAAATCAAATCAGTTCATTTCTACTGCCCCACTGAGCCTGAGACCAGATCTGAAACACGTTTAACCAAAAAACAAGCTGGAAACTATTCAGGGGACATGATTAAAAACAGTTTACACCATTCACATAAAAACACAACGGTAAGCTGGACGGAAACTGTAAAGGCAAATCAGAGAACAGCAGAGATAACATTCTCAAGGTTACAACAAGAAAGAAGTGGTTTAAAATGTATATAAACGTCTTAAAAGGAAGACGCTCGCTTTGATGACAGATCTCCACCACGGGGTGATACCTGCAGCTCCACAACGCGCTGTGCCCCGACCTCTGTTAAAACTTCGATACTCAGTGACTCATTCGGGGTCGTACTGAATAAAACAGACTTCTTTGAGTTTGTGAAGATGTTTCAGTTCTCATCCAAGAAGCTTCTTCAGTTCTAAAAACAAAGGTGGAGAGTCCCAGCTATTTAACCCCTGGGTGGGGTTGTCCCCTTTGGAGGTGGTTGTTAAAGAACTCTTAAAACAGTCCAGTCACCACCTTTTTTCAAGTTCTTCAGACTACCATGAGAAGCTACGCGGACATACTGAATCAAACATTCAGAACATTTCCCAAATCCTGGTCCTTCTCGGCTTTCACAGTCAGAATCCTTCTTTTTAACATCATTTTTAAAAACAACAAGATGGCAATCGTAGCTACATCTATCTTCTATACCATCAGGTTTTGATTTAGTTTCATTTGAAGGAGTTTATTAGGGGCTTCTGCTTGGTTTAAAGTGCAGATATATCAGAGTATCATCAGCATAAAAGTGATTTAAATATGAACACAAGGAACAGCTGCTAACGTGACAAAGGGCCCACAATGGAGCCCTGTGGTACGCCACAAGCACAGTCACCAATACTGATGGAAATCAATATTTCTCGCATGCTCTGCTGCATCAAACGCAACAGAGAGATCAAATCATGCAAGCTCAGCTGATTAAACCAGCATCACCAGTACATATCATGCTATCAAAAGTATTCAAAAGTACAGATTCAGTGCTGTTTAGCAAATCCCGCTGAGACTGATGGAAGCTTGTATCTATGTATGATGGAAACCAGCCTGTGATCTACTGATAACTGGAGCAAATTCTTATTTATAGATGAAGATGAAGGTTCACTGAGACTAACAGTCTGTGAGCTGTTTCCATGTTATTCAAATGTTAGACATTACTCACAGCCGCCCACAAACCACAGTGTATTTTGGTGGCAGTGGGAATAGCAGGTCCTTCCACTGGCTCAATGTATTTTTATCATGTAACGTTAAAAGGTATTTGAGTCTGATGGAGCTTCACCCAGATAACACAAACCGTACAGCCCGGGAGTGAAATGCACCTGATAAAGACTGCTCCACCTGCCTTTAAATGACTGTGTGGCGCAGGTGTGACAGGTGTGAAACATCTGGCTGGTGCCTCAGTTCCCACAAACATCGCCATGATGCCTTAAACACGGGCTTCATGTGTGATTTCCTTTCAGGGGATAAAATCAAACCAGACCTCGACCTAAAGCCTCTCAAAACATTCATAATAAATACAGTTACGTGTACTTCTCTGTTAGTGTTTCCTGTTGGTTTTACAGTGGAAACAGCAAAGTCTGATGTTTCACAAGACCGTGTCAAACTTATAAGGCAACAATAATGAAGACGAATTACTCAGCGGATTACATAAGTTGATAAAAAGTCCATAACTGTGGCTTAAGATGAATAGATTTGTGCGTGTGTGTGAAATTAAATTAAATCACCAGATTTTCCCAGCAGGGTTTGGTGTGACGTTATCTCCGATAAAAAACAACTTATCTGGGTGGAAAAGTAACGCTCCATCCACACCCTGCAAACACGTTTTGAAGCCCTCGATTTTTAAGCGATAACAACTCAGACTCGTCGTGTTTTCAGACCAACTACAGCCTGATTCCGTTCACGGTTTGATGTTAAAGCGGAGATCAGGGTCCACATCCGAACTGTTGTTGTCGGGCGCCTCCATACCTGACTGGCTTTGTGGAACTGCTTCTTCAGCCCGGCCACAGACATCCTGGACGAACGGCTTCAACCCCGCACAAAATACTCCGGTAAAACGACTCAACACACGGCCGACGGAGGCTGGGCTCAAGAACGAAGCAGCCGACACCACAGCTCCGCACTCATCAGTCAGCTCCGTTAAGATTGCAGCATGACCCGAGCTCAGTGAAGCTCCAACGGCGTGAGGCCGGCCCAACCGGGAACTCCTTCAAAATAAAGGTCTCCGAGGATTTAAAAAGCTAAATGATAATAAATGCATGACATCACTGAGCAGCAGGGCTGGACTTGGACATTAAAAAAAAATGTATTTGAGGGGGAGAATATGATGTGTGCATGTGTATTTTTCATTTTGTTTGATTCCTGATATTGAAATTGTTTCTCGGTTGGTACAGTTGTTGCTGGGTTACTTCTTTGTTGCACACTGAAGCTGTTAGGAGTGGCTCCTGATCAAAGTGGTCGTGCATTTTACGTGAATCCTTGATTATTCCAAGATTCTTTATTTGCCACTTGTCATAAAAGTACAACACACAGTGAAATGTGTCCTGACTGTGCAAAACATTATAAATAAATAATTTATTTGGCTTTTATTTATATCTTATGTAATTTTATTATACGATTCCAATGTACAGCACTTTGTGTCAGCTGTGGTTGTTTTAAAGTGCTTTATAAATAAAGGTGATGATGATGATGATGATGATGAATAAGTAAATCCAAATTAAAAATCCGAAATTTTAAATCAAAAAAACTGAAAGTGTACATTGTGCAAATGGAATGTTAAAGTGCTTTGTGCCACATTAGCAGAGCAATGTACTAAATCAGATATGATATGAAATATGACAGTGAAAGTTCTGCAGTGTAACAAGAATATGATATGAAGACCCTTATGGTGATGCTATGAGGGGAGTGGGGGCATGTTCTGGTTCAGGACTCGGATGGCCTGGTCTTGAGGCTCTCTGTTTTTGCCCTGATGGTGTGGAACCTTCCGCCTGATTGCAAAAACAGTTTGTTGCTGGGATGGGACGAGTCCTTTAATATCCGAGCTGCTCTGGACCAACATCTCCTGGTGTACATGTCCTGAGGGGAAGGGAGATCCTGTTATTGATCCCTTTACCTTAGTCTTAAAGTGTATATTTATTTCTTACTCTTCTTATATTTAGTGCTTGTCTTTTGCACTGAATGTAACTGGAGCCTCTTCATCCCTTCTCTCTATATACTGTACTGTATATAGCAGAGATGACAATAAAGTTTACTTTGACTTCGACTTGAGAGCAGACCTGCAGCAGAGCTCTGCCGCACAGATCACTCTGTGAAGAGCTTTTCGGTCCTGAACACAGCTAATCCCATACCAGGATGTGATGTTCTGTGTGAGGATGCTCTCCACAGCACCTGAATAGAAAGGATCACTTAGTCCCTCTATGTTCTGAACACATTATTTTCACTTTTCTCTGCCTCTTCCTCACTCTGCTGTTGTCCCTCCTCCTGCACGTCTTCTCGGCTGGTGCTAAATTTGACACATTTTGTTGACACATTTTGACCTTTTCACCACTTCCTCCAAGCTAAACTCTCTTTTACAAGTTGCATGAGGGGAGGAGTTAAGGGATTTGATTGGGCAGTGTCGGTAATGTAAATAAGCGAATGGATGCTGTCAGCATGTGTAGGGTCGGTGGGTAAATGACCGGGAAAATGCCCGACATGCCAGATTACCAGTCCAGCCTGTTTCTGTTGGAAAAAATAGGTTTAAAAACGTATTTTATATGCATATATGTGGTTCTCTGAAGTTCCACATTTCTGTAAACGAAAAAGTAGCTCTTAGCAGTAGCATATTAGGACTATAAATAGATCTATAACAATACATTTTAAAGAAGAAAATGAAGGTTCTGGACGAAGGAGAATAAAAATAAAAGAAATAAACTCAAGGTTATCACGTCATACATCTATTGAAAAAAAAAAAAATTCACAAAAACGGTGGTTAGCACTGTTGCCGCACAGCAAGAAGGTCCTGAGTTCAATTCCACCATCAGGCCGGGGTCTTTCTGTGTGGAGTTTGCATGTTCTCCCCGTGTTTGCGTGGGTTCCCTCCGGGTACTCCGGCTTCCTCCCACCGTCCAAAGACGTGCAGCTTGTGGGGATAGGTTAATTGGATAATTCAAATTGCCACTAGGTGTGAATGGTTGTCTGTCCCTGTGTGTTGGCCCTGCGACAGACTGGCGACCTGTCCAGGGTGTACCCCGCCTCTCGCCCTATGACAGCTGGGATAGGCTCCAACGCCCCCCGCGACCCTGAAAAGGATAAGCGGAAGCGAATGGATGGATGGATATTTAATAATGAGTGTGAAATGTTTTGTCACACTCACACTGAGGCGGGGGTGTGGGTATTATTTTGGAAAGAAGGAACCGGAAGTTGCGTTCACGTACTCTCGCTTTATTTTCCGGGAGAGAGGGTTTCCTGACTCTCAGAGATGTCGCCACTTCTCAAAGACCATTGGGTGAGAGCGGGGAGAACTGATGATGTCACCCTGTTCGTAAACAGGATGAAGCGTTCATATACTCGATATATTTATTTATTCAGTCCCACGCACGTGTCTGTGGCTCACACGTCATCGTAAATCATGTAAATAAGCGTCTTTGCTCCGTTCAGTTGCGCCTCCTGAGGTTCCCACGCGGATCCCTGTTCTCCATCAGCGGCTCTTTCTCAGCACAAACTGTATTTCCTGTGTGGAATTTGAGTGTCTCACCTGAACATGAATCACGCTCTGCGTGTTCACACAGCTTATAGATCTGAGGCAGCGACGCGTTTCACTTTCAGTTCAACATTTCAATCAGTGCACGCTCTGCTCCTTTTTTAATTGTAGGAAAGTCCGTGAAACAGAAACGGACGTGACTACAAATACATAACGCCTCTGAAGTTATTTAAATAACTGCACGTGGAGCCAGATGTTAGGAGTTTTGTCCAAATATGAAATATTAAAAGAGTCCGTGCAAACTCTGAGGCTCCTACAGACGTCTGAACAGCGCCACCTGCTGCTAAGGAGAGGAACGATCGTCAGCCTGCCCTCTGCTTTGTTTATCAGCTGGAAGTTTAGATTACAGTAACACGTGGATATAAAGTACTTTGAAATGTGAAAAGTTAAATTTAAAGACAGTTTATTGTATGTTTCAGTGCCAGATTTTACATTGTCATGTTATTAATGACATTATTCTGAAAACTGTGGAAAAGAGAAGCAAATCCCGCCAATTCCACGTGCTTTATCCATGTTTGGGGCAAATGAAGTGCAGCAAAACTATGAGTGGAAACGTGGCTGTGTGTAAAGAACAGTCACGCGTAATGGACAAACAGAAGAAACTGAATAACAAAATGACGCCAGTATCTGTAATATTATTAATGTGCAGTGAAGTTGCCTGCTTTATTTACGTTGTCTCACTTCCTTTCCTCATCAGTGATTGGCTCTTGTGTTCTTTTGTCTCCTGCTTATCTCCTGACAGAAATCCTTTTAGAAAGACTTCAGTTACTTGTTGCCTTACAGTGAGTATTGTAGTCCTGTTAGCTGTACTGTTACTGCACGTGTTTGTGTTTCTAGTGTATTTTAGGTGGTCTGTGAGTTATGAAGGAAAATACAATAATTAAAGCCCATTTGAACCTATTCACAGTTTACAGACAGTTATAATGAAACTGAAATCTTTACAGGTAAGACCACCAGAGCACACGCAGCAGGAGACGAGAGAACAGCACCCAGACAGTTACTACATAAACTCAAACTCTCCTGGTCTTTGTCACTTTAAGTTCATCAGAAAGTCACAGCGAGCGTCAGAGCGGAAAAATGATTTTTGTGAGAAATCCCCCCGATTTACTCCGACACCTATGCCTCAGTTGATCATGTGAATACTGCTCGTCACCGCAGTGCTCACACGCCACACCTGCAGAGAGACGAAACCCTTCAATACCCCGAGGAGATTTTCCTTCTTCATCCCAAAGAATCAAATCCTTAGCAAAGGATTTATGGAAAAACCCTGAATGCAGAATCCTGGTTGTACACAACAGGAGTGCAATCCCACACAGCAGCACCCGATCAGCATCATGGAGCAGTACAGTGAGAGTCACGTTATACACTACTGTCATATTCATTCAGAACTAACAGTATTTATAAATAGATGCTGGGGCTGGAGATGTGCATAATTATTATGGTTTATGTTTTATACTGGCACACTTTTGCACTCGCAACTGACCAGACTGATGGGACTGTTAATGTTCAGCTTCCATTTATAGTGTTGTATTCATGATTTCAGGTGCACTGTGTAAACAGTGTGATGGTTTCTAATGTCTGTGTGGAGCTTTACTTACCACCATCGCGAGATTCAGTGTTCATGTAAAAACTGATGTCATGTGTGGAACATATGAATGCCCATGGTTTATATGCACGAGTGCCCCACACAATGCACAACTGAACAAAACCAGAGCTGCTGCATTCATGTGTCCCACACACTGATAAAAACTGCATAAAACTATTGAACCATGCAGTACCTGCGACACAGGCTGCACAGCGTAGTGGGACATGCGTGACAACTATAAGAAATGAGAGCTCACAAAGTCTGAAGGGATCATCTGAGTTTATTAAAATACATTTTTACTTTAGCTTACTGTATTATGTCCACCAGTACATGAGCATACTGCAGTACTGTTTGGTCTGTTTGTGTTGTTATTAATGTTATTGCTAAAGCATATGTTTGACTCGTATACAAGCCGGGAAGCTCGCCTCTCTAAGCTGACTTTACTTACATGCAGTGAGCTAAATACTGTGAAAAACGATCCTACTTAATCAATAATTTTAAAGATTAATATGGATAATGTTGTGCTGCTGTGTGAGTAGCTCTAAATTTTTATATGCAATATTTTCACAGTACTGTAAGTGGACTGGTTCCAGGGGAAAACTGTCCTGGTGGACGCGTAGCAGAGCAGTCACATCCCTGAACGTAAAAATCTGAGATTATTCTGGGAAATAAATGAATGTTGAAACTTTCATCTCACCGTCGAAGCCTTCAGGTTTCTGCAGAGATACTTTGAAACTTAGATTTCTGCATCTGGTCAGTATTCTGCAGTCGTTTCTATCTCCATCCTGTGTTCCAGTGCACGATGTCACATCCCAAACTGGGGTCTTCATCGCTGTCAGAGAACATCTGGGTGGTGTCGACACTGAAGTTCACCACTGGAAGCTGTGGAGGCAAAAATGGTAAACTTTTGTTACAAAATAAAATAAAATACATGGATTATGTTACTTTAACAAGTGGAAGTTAAAATGATCCTGATATGAACATTGATTTTAGGAAACGCACTCTCTTTTCCTGTATTCAGTGTTATAAATATTTTGGAACAGTTATTGATTCAAAGTTTAATTTTAAAGCAAAGCGTGACGCTGTGTGTAGGAAGCCGCAGCGCTGCTGCTCGAGAAGCCTCTCTCGTTTCCACGTTGATTTGATCATCCTTCATCCGTTTGATCTTTTCCTTTGGTGTTTGGATATTTATCTGAAAAAACTCAGTCAATCAGCTGATTGGTGAAGCACAGCACACGGTTACAGCGGTTGGCTGGTTTAATTTTCCTGGATGACTCATGCGCTGCACAGCGAGTTTCAGTTTCGTCCTTCTGGAGGTTTCTGCTCCCAAAATGTAAAACAACAAGCTTTAAAAATAGCAGCAGCTGTTACTCAGATGAACATATTATAGTTTTGTATTTGCTATTGTTGTCTGTTATGGCTGTACTGAGAGTGTTCATGTGTGGATGAATGACTCACGACTGCAGAACAAATCTACCTACGGGTACAGATAAAGTAACCTGACAGATCACCCGAAACCCTGGCTGATTAGGTCCCACACCCGCTTTCACACCTTGGCTCATGTGATTAGAGGATCACCAGGGGGTCCTTTGTCCCTCCTTGGGGGGATACTCCCACTGGGTTTAAATCTGGGACTCTCGGCCATTTGACCTTAGAACTGAAGAAGCTTCTCGGATGAGAGGTGAAACGTCTTCAAGCAACTTAAAGAAGTCCAGACGCTTTTCTTTGCAAACTCCTTTGACTACGATGACCTGGATGACTGAGAACCTTCACAGACATAACCTGACAAATCAAGTGGGACCAGGGAGGGCGATCCAGGAGGATCATCTGGTTTAAGGTGCTTAAAACTTATGAACTCGACGAGCCTTACTCGTTCAGATTTGACTCTCGACAGGTTGGGTGTTGAAAAAAAGACCCGAGGAAGGCCTGCAGACCTATCTGAACTCCTCTGAGAGCTCAGGCAGCTAATAAAACTCTGGTATACAAACGAGCCTCCAAGAACTGAGTGCCGTGAACAGAACATACGAGGTAAACGGCAAAGGAAGGTTTGAAACATCAGTGGACGAGTTGGAAACATGTGAGTGAAGCGGAAAGGATCCAGCTCGGTGTCTCACTGAGAAATTTAAATAGATACCTGACAGCACCGGCGCCTGAATGTCCCATGTTGGCGCTCTCTAGCAAAGTCCAAACGGTCAGTTCGGTGGCGTTCAAGGAGACGAGGCCTTCGAAGACGTTTCTTGTTTTTGAAGCCCTTCAGTCTCAGATGCCGTCTGATGGTTATGGCGCTGCAGTTGGCACCAGTAACGGCCTTAATTTGGGTCGAGGATCGTCCAGTGTCTTGATGGACAGTGAATTGGATCCTCCGGCTCAGCGCTGGTGACATTTTTTGGGTCTTCCACTTGACTTTTTTGTTCCATAACCCTCAGGATCATTTAAGAAATTCCAAATGACCGTCTCACTGCGTCCCACCTCAGTGAGAGACCCTGCTTGTTATGCAGTTCAACAACCTGACCACGTTCACAAAGGGAACGTGTTTTTTTGCCTTTGCCATCAGAACGTCAGGACAGTGTGACTACCTGACAATAAATCCACATTTTTGCACAGATTTGGCCTTTTAAAAAGGCACGTGGTCCTAAACTTTTGATCAGCTGTAAAACAGCCTGTTTCAGTTTAAGCGTTGTTTTTAATAAACTGCATGTTTAAAAAAAATGTTGTGTGTCACTCCCATTTCTTCTTGTTGCATGTTGAAGCTCGATTTGGAACCTTGTTAAGATCCAACCATGCAAAATATGATTTTTTGCCATTTTTCAAATGGTCTTAAACTTTTGATGGGGACGTATCTGGGGATTCTAAACATCTTTCTAAAGACCTCTAATATACACACAAACACAAGAAATAATCCTAAAAATATACACGAGCTTACGATAGAAATACAAAAACACCAAAAACTTTAAGCTGTCATCATGGGTTGAACATTTAGACCCTGGACTAACTGCCTGCAGAGCTTTTACAATGTCGGCGTCGTTGCTTCCAGGTAGATCAGCCCTGTAAACATCCACTTGCAGGTTGCTTTTTCTCACTTTGCATCACGCAGAACAAAGCAACCGTGTTGTATTTGCACTGTTGTACCTCAGATGGTGTACACATCACCATATATTTGCATACTGTACAGGCCCCAGATCAGGATAAACATTACTTAAACACCTACTGAGGTGACAGGGAGGTGGTGCTGGAAAAACCTGTGACTGGCTTTCTGGACCACCAGGGGGCAGCACAGACCTGCTGAGGCACTGGTACAGATGTGATGCAGACTCAGTACAGATGTGGTTCACAGCAGCAGAGGGCAGACTGGCAGCAGCTCTCCCTCCTGTGATGGCGTCCTCGCTGTGCGACGGTGACCAGGTTCTAATTTGTGAGTTTGAGCCGTGTTTTTTCGGACCGGTCCTGAGATTTGGTGGCCGGTAAACATGAGTCAAACCTCACAGTTAAGTTCAGATGATGGATTCAATAACAATGCAGAGGAGCGGGAATTTCTTTCACAGCACCACATGTTGGGACACACAAATGGATTTGATGAACATTTTATGACCCAGAGAGGGAAAAAAACTGCCTTGTAAAACCAAAACTTTCACTTAAGCTTTTCTCCTCTTCCCCCTCCCTCCTGCACTTCTGCCCAGCTCATCTTCCTCATCCTCCTCTTCCTCCCCCAGCCTGCAGAGTGTTTGGAAGAACAAAAAGTCATCTGCTGTCCATCTGGCCGCTGTGCTGGGCGGTAATACCCCCTCATATTCCTCTGCTTCCCAAGCACCCGTGGACAATCCATTCTCTCACCCCCCCCACCCTTCCCCGTCCCTGCCTTACCCTCCAGTTCCACCACAACCCCCCACTGGCCCCGATCCCCGTCCCAGGACCGAGAGGTGGGATCCGGTGTCAGTGCCCCAGAAAGACCCCTCTCTCTGGAACATGTGGGGGATCAGGAGCAGTGTTGCTCAGAGGGCTCAGTTTCACTGTTTGGGATTCTCACAGTAGCTTGCAACATATCCAACGCTTCCCAGGTGCTGGCAGCTCGCAGCAAAGCCGGGACAGAAAAGTGCTCAAGTTTTCTCACGAAGAGCAAAAACAAGAACTGCTGTGACACGATGAAGGTTTTTACATTGTGAGTCTGCAGGTTAACGTCTGTCCAAATCACACTCCACATGCTAAAGTAATGATGTCTGAAAAAAAAAAAACAGTCATGGGGAAAAAGTCTGTTTGTGTTACTGACATATGCACAATCCAACATCCAGTCCTCTAAACAGACAAAGGCAACTGAAATGTCATTACAGGATTAAGATGAATTAAAAACCACTAACAACCATTAAGTTACAAGAAACAAGTTTGAAAAACAACAACAAAAACATTAAAAAACTATTAAAATAATAAAAACAAATAAATACTTAAAAACTGTCACTAAAAATAAAAGCAGGTATTTAAAATTGCAGTGTGTAAATTCTCGCCACTAGATGTCAGTAGATTGTGGATTTGAGTCAGATGAGTTCTGTATGTAACCGAGCTACCGTACAAATCTGGCTGCCCTTCATCTGTAGTGAGTGTAGGCTGTCAGTACGCTGTTACAACTGCTGTTAGAGCTGCTGTTAGCTGCTGTTACCTGACATTAGCTGCTGTTAGAGCTGCTGTTAGCTGGCACTTGGGAAACTTTCTTTGAAGTGGATCTAACATTGTCAGCTGCTGACGCTCAGTTAATAAACTCTCATACAATATGAGAATGTAACAAACTGTTTATTAGAGGTAAAGACTGATTTTTACTAGACTAACTAGCATTAGCTAGCATAATGTTAGCTTATAACCAGCTGTTGTTGCTCTGTAGCTGTCTGGAGACAGTATCCACTCCGCTGGCAATCAGTAACAGTAGCATTACTGGGAACAAATGAGGGTGTTTTCGTGAGTTGGAGCCCTGACTTCATTTCAGGAGATGAGGCTTGAGGTGACGAGGAAGAGGATGGGGTTTTATAAGACGTGGTTCACGTGAACATAAAGGATATTACTTTAGTTAATTTAACATGATTAAACTGAATGCATTTATATGAGAAGCAGTATTTCAAAAATTTATTGAAATACAAAAATTAAAAATTAAACATTTACCAAAGTCATAAAAAATATCTGAGCGTTCAGAAACCGTTGACCACTTTTCCTCCAAAATCTCTGCAGCTGCTGGACGGCTGCAGGTTTCTGTGCCTCCTCACAACAGACAGAGGACACTCAGTGGGGTTCAGATCTGAGCTAACCTTCCTTGGTGCTGATTCAGATGTAATGCATGTGTTCAAATGTGGACCTGCTTCATATTTATGTATCTTGATTTAAAATGAACATAGAGTCTTAGCTTTATATGTCATTTACATGAGTATAATATAATTAAGCCACTGGACGGCGGTCATGTTCTCTGGTTACAACAGAGGACAGTTTCACTGAGATGTGAGAAAATAAAGACACAAAAAAGGAGCACGGCATGCCGAGCACTCCGCTCATCTTTTCTAAAAACAGCATTGTGTAAAATCAACTTTTCAGTCTCGAGCATGAACAGGATGCTTTTGTTTTTACAAGAATGCTTTAAGGATTAAGTGATAGGATTGGCAGTGAGACATTTTCTCTTTTACTTTTTAACATGAGGGTGCTTAAGTTTCTGTCTTTTTAGGTAATAAATATATTTTTAAAAGATGTGTTGTGGAAAGTTTGCCACTTACACCAATACACAGTGAGTTTTACCTCGGCAAAGCTGCTCTCTGAGGATCCTTTGCATCATTATTTTCACCGCTTTGCTGTTTGGTTGAGCTTTGCTGCTGTATCAGCCTTTTTCCTGCAGCAGCAGGGAGTCGTTTTCACCGAAAAGACTTGCATAAAGAAAATCCTCTCTGAACTCGGCCTGGAATTTAAAAGCTGAAGAGTCAGAGATGATGAACCAAAACAGACGGATGAAGAGTAAATATCAGACAGGAACACAGCTAGAAATGAATGCTAATGTTGTTCCTGGGTCTTCATCCCAGTGAGCTTCATGATGTTTCGGTTTGGCTCTTTTATGGTATTAGTGAGATGGTCACTGATAAATATCCTCTGTGTGTATTCTAGTTTCACCTTCTTTTGTGATCGCTTTCTGTCTCCCCTGTCAACTCCCTCAAGAAAGCCTGACATGCTGCATGGAAGCATTGTGAGCTAATGCTGCTCACCTGTGTTGTCCAGGATATAAAAGCTGGCTTAGATGAGCTGCCCGGCCTCTCTCTTCAACCTGTTGTTGATCTTTGTCTCAGTCTCTGTGCTCCCCTGATTAGGTCAGGTTTGTATGTCTGTTACTTCCTGTGTGCCTTATGTTCAGTTTTGCTTCCTCGTCTCATTAGGTAGATTTAGTTTAGCTGTGTTTCACCAGGTGTCTCCATCCTCCCCTGAACGTTTCTTGTGTATTTAAACCCTCAGTTTGCTTCTGTTCTTGGTTGCATCTTCCCTCTTGATTCACGTTGTTTCCTTCTGTTGCTGTGTATCCTTCTAGTCCTCTTTTTCACTCAGTTTGCTCCTGTTCTGCTCTGTTATGGTTTACTCCATCTGTCGCCACCAACAAAGTCTGTGTTTAAGATTAAATCTTGTCTCGCGAGTCGTACGTCTGCCACATGATTCCTGACTCTGCTTCTGAGTTTCCTCAATAATTCTGTGCTTGCTGTTTGTTGCAGCGACCCCTAGTGGGCAAAACAAATGTACAATGTACATCGAAGAACAAGGGACATGGTGTTTGATTCAGTCAGACTGAGACCATAAACTTAGCAGGAAAATGTTTACTGAGCTCAGAGATGAAGCAAGCAGCAGCTCATGTTCCCATAGACTTCTATACATCTGGATATTAGAGTCGCCCCCTGCTGGACGGTAGAAAGAATGCTGATTTCAGTACTTCCATAAATGGCCACACATTTGTGGCTATGGCTGACTGAACTCACCTCACTCAGCATGAAAACACCTGTAAGAGTTAGAGCCTCAGTGTTTGTCGTGTAAAAGGGAGGACTAGCACATTTTGTCTCGACTATCAGTCCTAAACACAGCAAACCTCTGCAGCTCAGTAGTCTCCTCGATCTGTTCCAGATTTACCAGTGAACAGCTTCTGAAAGCGGTCCACTGCTTCTTAAAAATAGCCCCAAAGATGCAAGCTGTTCCGGATACAGATACGGCTCTGTGGAGGAAGCTGAGCGAGTGCTCCACCTCTACAGATCAACCAGCTTCTCTGCTGGATATTGTCGCCTACATACAGCACACAGGAGGGACTGAAATAACCCACTGTGCCCTCTCTGAGTGGTACTAGATTTCTGCAATGTGCCAGAGAAAAAGGATGGGGGCCACTTGTCAGAACTGGGTTTTTTAGCTCCTAAGTGATGAGGAACGGCTCTGCAGGCTCACTAATGTACAGTAAATGTGACGGGTGGGTTGGATTGTTGAGTTATGCAAGGCTTTCAGCCCTCTGTAATAGTGCAATACTTTGGCATGTTGCGTAACAGATTTGTCCTCCTCGCTTTTTTAATGCAAGTCCAACAATGCTTCCACTGTCCCCGTCCATTTCCATCCCTGCCCTTTACCTTTGCGCAGTGGGATTACAGTGATTAATTCACCTCTTCAATAACTCTGAGAGCTTCTTTTTGGACAGTGGAGAGCGTGCCATTTTGCAGGAATGTAAATGTTAATCAGTGCTGACTGCCGTTTCAGTGTCTCGCCCGTGTTATCATCCAAAAGAAGCAAAAATCACAGAGATATCAAACCTATTAATAAACTTCCCGTCACCTGTGTGTGTGCGTCTATAGCCGTTTGTGTTTGCTTTGTTTGCTCGCCAAGTCTGGGTGGCGTAGCAGTGAAGGGGTCAAGCTGAGGCTGACCTGACCCCAGTCATGTTGCAGGCCACGCCCCTCCCTGACCTGTGAGCAAGGCCTGATGGAAAGATAACCTGCCTCATATCACTTCTAAAGCCTTATTTTAAAAAAAACAAACAGCTGAAAGCATTTGCCTGACATCATTAAATCATCCAGCGAGTCCTCGTCTCCGTTACAGAGATGGTTTAGTTCAGGGGTGTCAAACATATGGCCCGGGGGCCACTACCGGCCTGCTTACGAGTCCAATTTAGCACAGCTGTATTTTCTCCTTAATAGTGTCTCACATCACAAGAGTGTGAATTGATACCTTCACTTGAGTTAGAGGTCTGAATCATCATCAGATTTACAGTAACATCACCCACAGCATCCACAGCTACACCAGAGGACGTACACAGAAACCAGATCACCAGTAAAAAGATTTGTTTTTTTAAATTATGGGAGAAAGTCATCACTGAGCTCTCAGCAGGATTCATTTCTTACAGTTATGATGCCAAAGAGCCGTGCAAAAAACTAACATCTGAGACTGTTTTACTTATTTAATGTGACATTTTCAGAGTGTGCTTCGTTAAAGAAAGGGGACGAGACCATCCATCATCTGCTCAGGGTGCTGGACGGGCTGTCAGAGGGTGGAAGGTGGGGTAAACCCAAACAGGTCAACAGTCAATCACAGGGCTAACGCAGAAAGACCCCAAGTTTGTTATGCAAGCTGAGCAGGACGGCACATGTCCCACAGACAGAAAGGACCTGTCACCCCTGGTTTATCTGCACTGACAGCTGAGTGAAAGGAAGAATTAGCTGACGTTAGCTAATTCTGTGAAAGGAAGAAATGAACGAAGGGGAACCAAAAAGGAAATTATCACTGATACTGGACCAAGGGTAGGTCCTCCACCTGTTATAGGTGATGTGAAACCAGGAGAGCTCATTAGTAAAGGTAACCAGTGAGTCAGCGAGGTGTCTCTGACCTGGCGGTAAAGAGCTCAGGTTTAGAGCCCAACAAGCTCTGACACGTTTGGCGTTGGTGGGTTCATACGATACCTCTGCATTTGATGGAGATGATGCAGAGCTGACAGACTGGCTTCTGCTTGCAAACCATATAAAATGTTTTGCAAGCTGACAAGCAAAGAATTCACAGCTGTACAGTTTATCCACGTAAAGTTCATATCGTGCAATACAGCCTTAGAACAAAGGTCAGACTGTAAACTGCGGTGCTCTCCTCTATGGTTTGAAAGGTGACATAAGATTGAAAGCTTTCACAATGGATGCCTCAGAAAATATGCCACATCTGGCCAAAAGTCAGTCGACTAGAGAGCTCTAAACACAGACAAAGTGCTCGCAGCGGCTCGGGCATGTCCTCGGATCGCTCCAGGATGGGCATCGCCTGGAAAACACAAACAAGGTCGGCCACAGAAACATGGTGGCAAAGCTGAAGGAGGATCTGACATGTGGACAGGCAGACCTACCGACTAACAGTTCATAGTCAGCTCAGCTTAAAACATAGTGGACTAAACCTTCCTTACACTGAAATACAGCTGCTATCACCAAACATCCTCATACGTCATCTGTCCGTCTTTACCTCTGAGAAGCTCTGATCTATACGATGCTCCTTTTACACGTGGTCATGTGACCTGTTCCTCCAGCTGTTTCTATTTTCTATTTACAGGGTTTGTTACATTAAATTGAAAATGAGCTCAAAGTAAAATTTCTCAGTTGAAACATTTTATATATTTTCTATTGTAAATAAAATATATGTTTATGACATTTGCAAGTCATTGATTTCTATTTTTATTTGCGTTCTACACAGCTGACTCGTTTTTTAAAATTTTCTACTTACCAGTTTTCTTCATTGTGGCTTCAGTAATAACATAGAATTTCAGGCTTTAAGAAATTTCAGTGATAAATTTATTTAAGACCTTGGGAGGACAGATGACTGTCAGTGATGTTCGGATGATTCAGTGCACTATGAGGACGCGTGTGCTTGCTTAGGAAAAGTTCAAACTCAAATATATTTTCCACTGTTTGCGTAAGAGCATGTGCAGAAATCTGCTGTTAAAACACAGGTCACTGTGCATGTTTCTAACTGTAGTTTTTATGTTTAGACGTGTCTGTTTTTATACATATAACATGGGCAAGATACTAACCCCATGTTTGCCTACTGGTGGTGGTCAGAGGGCCCGGTGGCGCCAGTGTCCGGCAGCCTGGCCTCTGTCAGTGCGCCCCAGGGCAGCTGTGGCTACAATGTAGCTGCCATTGCCAGTGTGTGAATGGGTGTGTGAATGGGTGAATGACTGAATGTAGTGTAAAGCGCTTTGGGGTCCTTAGGGACTAAGTAAAGCGCTATACAAATGCAGGCCACTTACCATTTACCATATAAACACATTTAATATTCATGTTCCTTGTAATAAGTTACTACAGTGAATTTATTATGCAAATCTCAGCGTGTCACACAGTTCTCTGTCCTTATCTCACAGTGTGCTGCTGTGTGCTGTATGATATAATAAAAGTTTAGATATACAGTCATCCATCTGACACCAAGGTGGAGAAAGAACAATCCTACTGTAACTGTGAATTACAACAACAATAAATACATATAAATCCTCCTGAGGTTCCTGAGCTGGTGGACAGTCAGACAGGTAAGTGCATCAGATCAGATGTTTTAATGACCTTAAATTAATTGATTGAATTGAAATGTACATTATGAAATGAAGTAGCTTTTCCTGTTAGTTTGTATAAACAGTATAGACTGATTCTGTCTGTATTAATAATAATAACAATAATAATATGTTAGATTGTTATAGCACCTTTCAAGAAATCCAAGGATGCTTTACACAGGAGAAGCAAAAAAAAGAGCCTTGCTCTCTCAGAGGTTTCTTCCTGTTAAACAGTAGTTTCTCCTTCCCACTGTCGCCAAGTGCTTGCTCACAGGGGGTCATCTGATTGGGTTTTCTCTGTATTATTTTAGGGTCTTTATGGGGTGGCTGTAGCTCAGGAGGCAGAGCAGGTCATCTACTAATCGGAAGGTTGATGGTTGATCTGCTTCAGCCTGCATGCCAAACATCCTTGGGCAAGATACTGACCCCGGGTTGTGTGTGAAGGGTAGACAGAAAAGCACTTTGAGTACTCAGAGTAGAAAAGCGCTGTATCTGTAACCATCTTTAGCATACAAAGCACCTCGAGTCGACTGTTGTTGTGATTTGAAAACACTTTATTTTGTATAATTCACCATTAAGCCTTAGAAAATGATTTTTCAGAGCTGCTGTTATATTTTAAACTGGCCTTTTCAGTTTCTTTGAGTCTCCCACCTTCCCTCTGCTTCTGCCGTCAGCTGAGCTGTGACATCACACAGACGTCAACAGTCAGCAGGAGAGCGAAGCCTAAAAACAGGCTTCATGAATCTGGTCCAGCGTGCGCTCTCACTCTGTATTCATAGCCACATGCCACAAAACAGCTCTTTCAATCTTTGAATGTTTACAAGTCACACACTGGACACACTGCAAAACCGCCAGTGTTAAAGCGACACTAGAGCAGCGTCTACATGTGTCCACAAATTACGAGCATTTTTAGTCTATATGTGTCCAACAGTGGATGCTATCATGTTATAATTAGCTGAGATTTAATGCAGAAAAAAAAGTCACACTCAGTTTTTTTCTTCTGATTTTATATTATTACATGAATTAACATAATTTACAGTTAATTACTTGTTCCTGGTTATTACTATAAAGTTTGCTACTATTTCTTCATTTCTTCAGAGATTTCCCGTCATAACCGAAGGACGTCGCAGACGGCAGTCGATGTGGAGTAGCTAGCTAACAAGCTGCACGGGTCGCCTTCAACTCCGGAGTTGCATCACTGCATGACACAGAAATATTTCTGGGACTTTTGAGAGTGTCCTGACGCTCTGAATCTTTTGTTTTGTTAACAGTAGTTTTCAGTGACCTGATGAAAAGTTTTGTGCAGCGTACAGACCGACATGTTTTTAATGCAGGAATTCAAAATAAGTGACTGGAGTCTTGCAAACATATGGCTTTTTATTAAACTGAATGAATATTGTAACATTAATTCAAAAGAAACATGAACATCTATCCACATGTCTCGGTTTTTGCTCTTTTTTTAATATGAACGAATCCAAACAACAAACGAGTGCGACCTTAAATCTGAGTCACGCGTTTAAATACAGACTGAAAGGAAATATGCAGAATACCGAGCAAAACCAGAACAGTAAACCATGGTGAAATCAGGAATGTACAACACAGTGTTTATGTTCACGTAAAGAAACGTAATGTTAGTGGCGAAATTCTTCCATTTTACACAGCTTCTTTTCTTTTGGTGTCTTTCAGAACAAATTATTCACAGAATCTACAGCTCAAACATTTTGTTTCCGGCTCTTTGTGTAAGGTGTGCTCAGGGGAAGGGGCCAGATTCAGAAACTGCATTTTTTCATGATTATTTCTCAGTGTTTGACTCTTTCACAGTACATCCTTCCTGCCTCCAGAGGTGGCATCTTTCTGCCGTTTGTCCAGTCGGTGAGGTTACTGCAAGAAACCACGCGAACAACATGAAGTCTGGCTGCGTGAGAACATTTCTTTACAAAAACACCAACAAAAAACAGGATTTCACCTTTTCAGTCAACATTTTCTATATATTTTACTGTTTTAGGCCACGCCCACGCCTGAATACTGCTGTTAAAAACGATGAAGGTGAGCGAAGACCGGGCGGACCTCTTAATACTGCATAACCCCTCCCACAACACAAAGGGTCCATACACACACACACACACACACACACACACACACACACACAACTGTGAACTGAGAAAAATCTTTGGTCAACATTAGCAGTTTGCAACAAAGAGAACAGTAAAGACAGATCATAGAAACACCGTACAATAACTTATTGTTCTACCTCACAACACAATAGCTTTTCAACAGAGACTGTTTTGCTGGAACGAGTGAAATGATGAGTGTAGGAGTTACTTCACTACGGCTTCACGGGGCAGACGTGGACGTCCGACGACAGAAACACTGGAAGAGAAAAAAACACTTGCAGGACACGGCTCCGTGATTCGACAACACAAGGAAAACTTTAGTCCACACGGATGATTTTTTTTTAAAGGGCTCAAAGGCAAACCAATTTAAAATAAATCAGCACGACACGACACTGAAACCAACTGGCTGACCTGTGCAGGTTTTGGTTGTTTTAAATGAATTTGGTTTCCTCTCTGCTCGTCCCTTTCTCGCCTAAAGTAACGGATGAATGACGGCGTGATGTTTCAAAAGTGCTAACGGGTGAGCCTTCTTTATTACGCGCCCAGGAAAAACAACAAAAGGACAACTTGGACAAAGTAAATGTTGGCCTTTGAGGTCAGAGCCCTACTCCTGTTCCATGGGGGAACCCGAGCTAACAGCCAGGTTCCTGTGGAGGTTCGGGTTCTGGCTGTGCCTGTTCCTGCTCCGTACGGAGGAGAACGACGTGTCGCAGCCGGGGACTTTACACTTGTGAAGAAGTCTCAGATGGACAGTCTTATAATGGGCTCTGAATGTGCCCTTGTTGCTGTAGACCTTTTGGCAGACGTGGCACGTTATTGGAGATCCACCCCCACCTCCCTGAAGCCCTCCTTGTCCTCCCTCGCCACAGCCCAGGGTCCTTCCCCCTCGAGCGGAAGCTCGTCGCCCCCGGGCCTACCCACGCCGATCCCATCGCAGCTTTCATCGCTGTCCTCCACGGGGAGCGCCTCCTCCTCGTCTTCCTCGGCCCCCTCCCCTTCCTCGCTCCCAGCTCCGTCTGAGTCCCAGGAAGACTGAGCGCTGCCGCGAGGCGGAGCAGAGGAGGAGGTGCTCAGGTCCAGGACTGCCCCATCCTCCCCACTTACACCGCCTTCCCCACCTCCCAATCCCTGAGTCTCTCCCACCGGAGACGCCTCAGTGCTGTCCAGAGCCGTGGACATTTTGCTCATCGGGAAGACCAGACCCATGCGGTTGTGCCCTCGGAAGATGACGGAGGTCTGGCCGCTCGGGTCCCGGTGGGGCGGGTCTCGGTCCCGCTGCTCTTGGAAGTACTCCAGCCCGGCAGAGTCTCTGTCTCGACAAAGGGAGGAGTGAGAGTAGAGGGCGTTGGCTGGGCTGAAGGAGTCTTTGGTCAGCAGCTTGTGGTGCAGGTTCAGATTGGCGCTGTGTCTGCGGGTGAAAAACAAACATTACACTGTGAGTGTTTCAGTCAGTTTACAGCTGTTTACCTCAAAATTTCATCTGGAACATTTATTGTTATTGCAGCTGCACAAAGAGTGATGAGCGTCCGTTTGAATCCGAGTGCACATCGCACTGAGAGAGAGGAGGGTATCAGAGTTTGGATCACTTTTGGAAGGTTCGGATAAAAAGTGTCTTCAGTGTCTTTAACAATATAATTAAAACAAGGTGACAAGATTTCAGGTGACACGGTGGCTGTTTTCCACAAACATTAAGACAGGGCAGCGTTTTTAGCCCTGTGGAGTGGTTTGGGTACAAAGTATCTGAGAACCACCTTCCGAAATGTAGATTAGTACTGCTATTAGCTGATGAAGGTTCAGTTCAATTCAGCTGTATTTATATAGCACCAAAACAACACAACATACAACACAGCAACGGTCGCTTTATACAGTAAAGACCCAACAGTCAGGGACGACTACGGGCAAGCAGTAGGCGACACCGGGGAAGAAAAACTCCTTTTTAACACGTTCTGATTCGCAGGGGTCACACTGCTGTTCTGTCGCTATGGTGATGCTGAACTGTCCCCTTTCAAAGAGCGAGAGCCTGAATCTGGAGCAGGCGAGGTTTTTTCCTGTTTGTGAGTTTTTCCTCTCCACTGTCACCAAATGCTAACTGACAGGGGGTCATCTGATGGTCTATTGATATTTTACCTTACACTATAATGAGCCTTGAGGCGACTGCTGTTGTGATTTGGTGCTTTATAAGTACAAATGGATCGATCTGTATCTGTGAGACGCAGCCAGCATGAGAACGGGCTGTCATCACACACGTACAGTCTTTAACCTGTGAGGGAATCAGCAGTGAGCGCCAAAGCCTGACTCTGTTTTTGATTGACGAGGCTCGAGGAAACAGTTTGTTAAAGCAGATGCATTTTCAGCTGCGGCTGCACCGTCAGTGCAAACAGATGCAGTTTTTAATTTTTCCTACAGATTCATGAATACAGAAACCTGACGTGGTGCTGCACAGACATGCAGGCAGAAGTTACTGTTAAAATACTCAAACGTGCACTTGTGTCAGGAGGAGAAATCGAGCTCCTCTCACCTGTCTCTGCTCCTGCGGGAGGGGAAGGCGGCGTTGCAGCCGTCCACCGTGCACATGTGCATCTCCTTCAGGTGGACGTTTTGGTAGTGCATCTTGACGCTGTAGGGGTTTTTGAAGTTCTTGCTGCAGATCTCACAGTGGTGCGGCAGGACGGCTTCGGGATCGAGGTGAGATAACCCCGAGTCTCCGTAGTCATCTCCGCAGCCATCGGACGCCTCCCTCTCTATGAGCTGGAGGCCGCCACCATTCGTCAGCCTGTGCTCGCCGTCGTCCCACTTGAGTTCTGACATCTTGTTGAGGGCGTGCTCGCGGTCCTCCCTCTCTGTGTTGCTGTCGGGGTCCTGGCAGAGCGAGCTGTCGTCACAGTGATTGTCCATCAGCCTGTTTTCGAAGGGGGAGGACGCGCAGGTGATGACACCGGTCTCGGCTAGCCTCGAGCCGTCGTCTTTGTCTGCCCTCTCTGTCAGTTCTCTCTCCAAACTTTGCTCTCTCTCCGTGTCTTTGCCCTGGTACGCTTCTCTGGCTTCCTTCTCCTCCCCAGCTTGTCTTGTGCACAGACGTCCTTCCTCTTTGTTACCGTCGCACTCGTCCTTGTCTCTGCCGTGTAAGGGAGCCTCATCCTCGGAGCTGCTCTCCTTATCCTGCTCGTCTCGCTCCACCATCTCCTTTTCTATCTTTATTGGCATGCTGGACTTGCGAGACTTTTTCTTTGGTATCGGGTCAGTCGTGCAGGGCTCGGGGGCTGTGATGGGTTTGACGGGCACAGAGGAGGACAGCAGAGGAAGCGAGGGTAGCGTTCCCGGGGTGTTGGCGAGCTCAGCTGGGGTTACCAGGCTTCTGTAGAAAGGCAGGACCGGCTGGACTGTTTTTAAGTTTGGGAAGAGGATGCCGCTCTGGCCCATGCTGGGGAACGAGCTGCTGTGGAGCTTGGAGCCAGAGTCCATGTGGCTCACCATGTAGCTGGACACCGATTTTTGGCTCTCTGCAGAGCAGATGGAGATGGGGGTGCCGTATTCAGGCCTCTTCTCTCCTTGAGAGCTCTCATCAGCGGACAAGTTGCTCCGCAGGTCTTTATCGCGGTTGTTGCGGTTCATGGGCATATGAAGGCGCGGGTTTGGGTTGGCACTGTGGCGATTGCGGCTGCGCAGCGAGCTGAACACCATATTGCAGCCCTCGATGGTGCACTTGTGCTTGATCTTGAGGTGCACTGCGTTGTAGTGGATTTTCAGCGTGCCTTTGTCATAGAACGTCTTCTCGCAGGCGTTGCAAAACACACGACCCTTTTTCAGAGAGCCTCCTCCGGCGACACCTCCCGAGACGCCGCCACCGCTCCCGTTTCTGTCCAGCGAGCGCAGTTTGCTCTCCGGTGACATCTGGGTCACGTCGGAGCTGATGGACGGCGTGCACGGTGTGGAGGGCCCGTCTGAGTAATTGTCACTGGTGGAGAAGTCCTCGGCCTCGATCTTCGTGCCGGCGGAGAGGCCGTCCACCGGCTTGTCTCCACTTCGGTTGAGGTCAGCCGTGAACGAGATGGTGCCGGAGCTGAGCAGCGTGCTCTCTGACGGGTGCGACAGAGAGGGGTGATTGTCCCTGAGCAGACCGTCCCGCCCCTGAACGTCCTGCCGCTGGCCCTGCTGTTCCATCGGCCCGCGGCACAGCGGCTGGTGCTGTTGATGTTGCTGGTGCTGCTGTTGCATCGCCCCTGTCTGCGAGCCCAGGAACGGCGCCGGAACAGAGCCGAGCAGCTGGAACGGCAGCATGAAGGCCATGCTGTTGATGAAGTTCTCGAAGTGGTGCATGCTGTTGCCGCTCAGCTTATCGGTCTTGGACGCGGAGAGGTTGGCAGCCGTGCGGGGGGTGTTTCGCTCGATGAACGTGCGGATGTCAGAGTTGGTGCGGGTGCTGGGAACCAGCACTGCCTGGCCCTCTTTGTCCTGCAGAGCCATCAGCTCCACGATGGATTTGGTCTCCCCGAAACGCAGGAACTGCTGCAGCGTGGCGATCTCCTCCTCGAACGTCATGATCGCCCAACGGTCCAACACCTTCCCCGCGACATCCTGCAGAGAGAAGAGAGGAGAGGGCAGGGGAAGTAGGAGAAAGAAAGGAGAGAGCGGTTTCATCATCGGCATTAAAAGTGTCTGCTGGTTTGCTCATACATATTCACACAGTGGGCTGCACGACACACCTTATAAAGCAGATTGGCAGGGCGGCTAAATAAAGGAATCAGATGGAGTGTTAATGCGAGCGGGCAGCGCAGAACCCTGAGAAAGCTCATTACACAGACACGCAGCGCTTCATCTCGCAGGTCATTTCTCTTCATTTAAATCATGTGGATGTGCCTGCTCTGCATCGGCAGGACACACACGCACACGCACACTCCCAAAGGCGAGCGCAAATAAATACGTGCACAACATACCACACACACACATATCTGCGGCGAGGGCGGGGTGAGCAGAAGGCGCCGTGCATTGATCAAGCGGGTCCTCTCTCCCTCAGCCCGGCTGTAATCACATGTGAGTTTGGGGGTCTTTGAAAGTGAGGAGCGGCTTCGTGCCATAACCGCGATTAATATTTCATCACAGAGCATTCATTGGGTGCCTGTCGAGGATTCTGACTCTACGTTCGCCATTAGATGAGCTAACATGAATTAAACGCAGCCCAGCTTGAATACTTGATGATGTACTAATCGAAGTGAGATCTGTGTGCGCGCCTGACACGGCGCCTGCAGCCTCGGACCCGGCCGGCTTGGCGCCGGCTTGAGAGGAAATCTGGAGCAAAAGACATAATGTTTACAAATGTACCGGGCGCAGTTCGGAGACCTCCCCGAGCCCGGTGGTACCGTCTCGGCGGGGTACCGGCTTGTGGCATCGCTTTGCCGCGGCACACCCCCGCCCTTTCCTGCCTGGCGTCAGGCATGATTTCCTGACACCCCCTCCCCCTCCTCCCTCGCAATCCTCAGAAATTCCTTCAGTCTATCCCTTCAAGTACTCTCCAGGCCGCGGTGGTGTTTCTCAGGTGTCCTGCTCACACGTCTATCCAGGAAAGTGTTTTAACTTTGTTTTTCGTCACTGCGGCGGCCAAAAAACTGAGTCTGAACACAACCTGAGTCCACAAAATGCTGGAAAAACAGGAAGGAAGTGAAGGCGTGATATTTAAAAATATGCATTGATCTTGGGTCGTAATGCACGTCCAATAATATCGGAAATAATCGTTCTTGCCTCACAGACGCTCATCTCCTCCATGCACTCAAAAAAACATGCAGTACACAAAGTTATAGATGATTATTTCAGGTTTCTCTGAAAGAGATTTTGGCCAGAACAAAACTGAATCCAACAGCTTGAATTGAATCTAACATTCAATTCAACTTTATTGATACAGCACCAAATCACAACAACAGTCACCTCAAGGTGCTTTATATTGTAAGGTAAACCCTACAATAATAGATACAGAGAAAAACCCAACAATCATATGATCCCCTATGAGCAAGCACTTTGGCGACAGTGGGAAGGAAAAACTCGGTTTTAACAGGAAGAAACCTCCGGCAGAACCAGGCTCAGGGAGGGGCGGGGCCATCTGCTGCAACCGGTTGTGGTGAGAGATGACATGTCTGTGTTTATCAAATGGTTACGATCAACAAAGAAATGCACAGATTGTTGTGAAATAAGTGAACAGTCAGACTTCAGCCTGCACCTCCTCT
This sequence comes from Oreochromis niloticus, assembly GCF_001858045.2. Lineage (NCBI taxonomy): Eukaryota > Metazoa > Chordata > Actinopteri > Cichliformes > Cichlidae > Oreochromis > Oreochromis niloticus. The sequence goes on from NC_031965.2 coordinate 38,994,021, forward strand.
AACATCCACTAGAGGCTCCAGTCTCGGTGAGTCGCTCTCCATAGACTCCCATGTTAAACGGCTCCAGCAGAAGAAAACACATTTACAGGCCGATGCACTCAGAATACGACTGTAAGCAGAGTCTGTGGCTATCAGCAAAAAAGCAACGTCCCCCATCGTGATTTCTTTTGTAAAATTATTAAATTAATTTTTATAGAACTTTTCTTTGTAGAAGAGTGCTGAGCTTAGTTTAGGATAAACACTGGAGGCAGCTAAACTGAAGCCTTAAACTGATGTATGAAGACAGACGATAGAAGGCCTCTTTCTGAAGCTTCTCCAGCTGCAGCCAGATGCAGCACAGGTGTCACTCATGAGGTGTCCACAGGTGCACCAGGCACACATTTTTTTAATGTGCAAGGTTACTTACTGTTCTATTCAAACGTGAACGACGACCACTTTGTGAACCTGATCATCGAATCCCTGCTCCCCTGACTGATGAGCTGACTCCTGGCAGCCACACATGCAGGTGGCGTCGTGCCGCAGATTGTTGCTGAACGCTAACATGTTCAGTCAAACTGTTCCTGAAATGTCGCGCACACCAGCCGAGGTTTCTGCAGTCCTAAGTGCTCACCTGCAGCACGTATCCTCGTATGTAGTCCTGCAGCGTCCAGTCGAGCGCGTTCAGGATTTGGATCACCTCCTCCTGCTTCAGGACGGAGAACAGGCGGTCCAGGAGGATCTTGAGGCGGATGGGGATGGCCTGCGTGCCGTACAGCATCAGGCTGCAGATGTCGAACACCACGTTGGAGTGGACGATCTCCACCTGGCTGCTCTGGTACATGTGGTGCACCTTCAGCTTGCTCAGGGCTGAAACACAGGGGTCACGTTTGAGCAGATTAGATTAATCTGAGTTTACAGAGTTTAAATCAGCTCCGCCTGGGTGGTGCATGTGTGTTTGTGCTACTGCATGTTCACATTTCACGTTCCTGTCCGCTCTCTCACTCCGCTTGCATTATTAAATTGAGTTCAGGCATTTATTAATCTATTTTTGATCGGTCGAATCTTTGGGCCTAAATGTAACAAATCAAATAAAAACAGGAACAAAAGAAAAAGAATTAAAAATAAATAAACAATAATCTTCATTAGTTATGTGATTAAATGTTGGACAACAAATAAAATCTGTTCACTGCACTTCAGTTTGCTCAGCAACTTTAATCTTTATTATTATTAATTGGTTTCATTTATTGAGCAATTTCCTGTTAGAACGTTTTACTACTTTTTAATTTACTTGTTATTCTTTCGATCATTTTATTTATTTTGTTTAAAAAAAAATAAATTTCTATTTTAAGTTTTATTTAACAAAATTTTAATTTAGCTTTTTTTATTATAATACCTTAATTTTGCTTATTTTTATTCAGTATTATTACATTTTATTTAGATTTTTATTTATTGAACTTCTTTAGTTATTTATTTTTATGTCATTTACATTTTATTTTAACTCGTTTTTTGTCCTTTAGAAATTTGGCTTTAGATTTCGGGGATATTTCACTTGATGAAACCTTATTCTGGCGTCTAACTTTGTGCTCTATGAAAGTAATGAAACGCTGAACGTGTGGACATAAATCAGAGATATTTGACTCTTGTGTGTAAAGTAAAATATTGCGTGTGTATGACATCAGAGTGGGTATTACTGGTGGAGGACGATGTTAACTGGAGCAAATAACGCAGCATTCAAGTCTGTTTTGCAGAAATAATCATCAGAACACAAAATGATGGTGATTCATGCAGAGTGTTGGACACATTAGAATAATTACAGGAAATAAATGTGACTCTCGCTCTGTAAACTCTGACTTCCAGAGCTTCAGTGATCGTTAAAATCCCGCTGCGGTCGCCCTGTTAGTCCACCACGCTCCTCTGTGTTTGCGCCACAGAGCGATGACTCTAAATGACTTTTAAAGGTTCGGTTCACATAAATCAGAAAACAGCTCCGGTTCTCCAGATTTTCAGATGATATCACAATAAAGTGATGAGCTTTCATGTTTCAGCATCTGAGTCCAACAGACGGAGACGATTCTGGACAAAAAGCCTTCAGGCGTTACTCAAAGTACTCTTACTTTAAATCACACTTTTCTGGCCTTTGTGAGAACTCAAAGAATGTTTTGGTTTTTTTTACTTCGTGCTTTGCTTTAAAAAAAAAAAAAAAGCTGCATAAATAATATTTAGTGAATTAAATCCTCAGTCAAGAAAAATGAATTCTTTTTGATTTTCTGTTTGCGATTTTCTTTTAAATAGACCGATTGTGTCTGCAGGGTTCTGGAAACGTCTTATTTATGTGAGGAAGAACGACAGACTGGGAGTAAACTGGGATGTCTCAGCTGGTGTCTGCTGGGAGTAAACTGGGATGTACCGCAGACAGGAGCTCAGGGTTCTGTGTCATCTTTAAAATCAACACTTTTTTCTCCTGAGTCAGCAAACGTGAACAACAGGAGTCACGCACGCCAACGAAGGCAGAGGGTCAAACATGTCGTCGTGCGTCGTGGGATACTCGATTACACGCAGGTTTTCTCTCTGTGACGGTTCCTGATGTTTAACCTGGTTCTGCTGTAAAAACAGTTAAACCTGTAAAAGCGACAGCGTCATCACTGCGCTCACTGTCAGAGTCTTTTCTAACTTTATTTAAACACATCCATGTGAACAATGCTGTGCAGTTCTGCAGCCACACTCCAGGTTCATGTTGCATCTCTGTTTAAATTTAAACGTGGTCGTAAAATCTCCCTGACCACAGCATCCGTCTGATGCTCAAAGCCTCCGACTGTGTCTGAACTTCAACAATGCTCTGCTCTCCTTTATTTAACATTTAAACACAGCTCACATCTTATGGTCTCACAGGACACAGCTGCACGTTTCACTTACAGTAAATCTGAAAAATAATAAAACTAAAGACAGGAAGCTACTTTCTTGATTCCATTTTAATGGTTTTATTTGTGAGTCTGTCAGCAAACTGGAAATTTGATTCTTTGGCACACAGATAAATAGATTCAGATTTCAGTGTGAAAGCTTTTTAAATCAAAGATTTCTGACTGATAATAACGATAAACTCTCGTCTTACCGTGAGCCACCCAGCCATGCTTGCAGTTTTCACACTGCCTCCTCTTCAGCTTCCCCGGCTTGAAGCTGTCACAGTTACAGTTCACCAAAGTGCAGCAGATAGCCTGTCAACACGCACGCACACACACACACACACACAGAAAGCAGATAAAATCAGATAAACTGCAGGTTTTCTTTTCCTGTGTTTTGAACAGTTTTCCTTACATTAAAACACTGCAGAGGCCTTTCACACGTTTAGTCACACTGGATGTGGGACACTAACGGAAACACCAAATTCCTGACATCAAGACCTGACACGACTGATGTCGAGGCCTCTCTGTAATTTTATAAATTACCAAACGAAAAATATTTCATGTATTTCTTACAGAAAATCACCAGTAATTTAACACCTGTGTGGGGTTAAAATGACCTGTAGAAAAACCAAAGCAGAACTGAGCAGCAGAGCATGGAGACGATCAGCTGCAGGTTTTAAAAAGCATTTAACACATTTTAAAGTTTGTAATTAATTAACAGGCAGGCACTTAATGGCAGCTTTGACTGATAATAAGCGTCAGAGTGCTGCATTTATATTTGGTGTTGAAGGCAGTAAAAATATTCAAAGTGTCAAAAACAAAAAATCTGCAAAATTATCAAAACTGTGAAAACGAAACATTTAAAATTACAGTGAATGCAATTTTTTAATGAGAAGAAAGATGAAGGAAAAACTGACAAAGTGAATAAAATGATTATTGTTACATTTGTATTGTTATTTTTAGATTCCAGGTAAGCAGCAGTCAGTCACCCTCAGAGTCTTATCAGGTGGTAATAACAACAACAATAATAATAAAGTATTTATTTGTGCAGTTTTTTGTTTTTTTCCATGCAGCGATGCGGTGGCTGCAGAGGAAACCAGGTGAGCGCTGCACCTGAGAGCTGTGGTGCTCTCCAGCAGCCTTGCTGTGCTTAGTGCCACATTGAATTCACATGTTCATAGCACATATTAATGTGCCACATATATATAAAACCTTCTTCTGTTTTTTAGAAATAATTTTGGGATCACGTCAGGTCGATTTAGCAGCAAACTCCTCCTGTGCTGCAAACCAGCTCGACGATTGTTTAGCTGTTGGATTCGTATGGGCATCGTGATTTTTTTATTGTAGTCTTTATTTATTTGAATCATTGGCTGATGGTTTATGATGAAGTTGACGTCTTTTCATAATGTGGTTAGCAGATCAGCAGAGTCACAAACATGCTGTTTAACATGTTTTTGTGTTTGCGCAGGAAAAGTAATTTACTGTAATTAGAGTAATTTATGTCCATCCTTAAAAATCCGTCAGTGTTTCCATAAAACATATGAAGATCATGTAATTAAATTTAAAAAAAATAAATCAGCAAACGTGATCAGAAACTGGAACCCCGACAACAAACCTCCACCTCAGTACGCAGTCAAGGAAAAAAAGAAGTGCTGAGTGTGTGTGTGTGTGTGTGTGTGTGTGTGTGCGCGGTTGTAGCTTCGCTCTTCTTACAAAGCTACATAAAAAATGTACAACCGTGAAGTCGCCCGTGGAAACTGAAAGAAGGAGCACGACTGCCTTTGGTGATTTCTCTCCCATCACTTCGTGGTTGCCCTGTTAGCACAGGTGTGTGTGTGTGTGTGTGTGTGTGTGTGTGTGTGCAGGGCTGCCGGGCGGGTCGGACACACCTGGACCACAAAACCAATCAATGACAGCCTGAGGCGTGTGCACACACACACACACACACACACACACACACACACACACAGGGTTCAGAGGGCTCTGTCCATTACCTCCTCAGCTAATGGGATGAAGATGCAGGAAGTGATGACGACAATAATGAGTCAAGTTTTCTGAGGAGCTGCTGACTGTGCAGCGACCTGCAGAGAGGAGCCCTACACTAAAAATGACTCCACTTCCTGCTCCCTCTAAAAAAAAAAAGAGTCATATCTGAACGGAGGCGCATCATCAGATTTATGATCAAAGCCGCTGTTGTTAGCGCTACATGCTGAAAACCTTGGGGTGGCTGCGCTCCGCCACCTCTCTCCCTCCGCATCTATAATGCATGATCAGCGGGGGTTTAGTATACATGAGCAGCATGCTCATCTCCACTAGAGCCTGGTCCCTCTCCACGAGGAGGAAGAGCGTGGGCGGATGGGTAAGGAGCCTCCTCCTCCTCGTTTAGTCAGTTCTACGCTTGAGGCTGGGCTCGTCCTTCACCTCGTGGTAACCTCGCATCGTTAGGACGAATAAACGGACCCGAGGTGAAGGTGGCGGCAGCTACCTGAGCGCAGGGTGGCAGCTCCAGCCTCCGGCCCTGTGACGGCCGTCTGCCGCCCTGTCTGCACCCTCTCCACCGGCCTCTTATGTTGGGTTTTACCTCCCGAGGACCACGGCGGCCTCCTCGGGACAGCGGCAAGGTGTGAAAACCCCTTTGCTCATCTCTCAGCAACATAATCCCATCATTACAGAGCGCCGAGACCCAACACGGCCCAATTAGTCTAATCCCGTCTTGCTGTGGGTGCACACACACCTCCTGCTGCTGCCCCTCCTAATATACATCTCAATCACACACACACACACACACACACACACACACACACACACACACACACACACACACACACACACACACACATTCCAGTGCTTGGAGTCGTTTATCTTAATTAGCGAGTCACTTCATGAGTTCCTGAGAAGAAGAAGAAGAGGTGGAGGAGGAAATATGGCAGCGCGGGCAGGCCACTGCTACCGCCGCTCTCAGTGACCGAGAAGAACCCACCAACCCTCCGCCCACCTCCCTCCCCGCCACCGCCACCATCCCTTTCTCTTTGCTGTTGTCACAACAAAGCGGCAGCTGCTCGCACGCATCAATGACGCCGCTGACAAGAAGACTAATTGCACAAAATGATGCGTCCCCGTCAGACTTCTTCAAGCTAAAGTTAACACGGTGTCACTTTCTTTATATCGCCGATGTACAGCAGTGTAACCCCCACCCCCCGCCTCCGCCTCCTCCGCCACGTTACACGTCTTCGATTAGCACCGTGACAGCACGGGGCATCGAATAAACGACAAAACGAAAGCGCGCTGTCGTCAGGAGGGGACGCATTCATTTCACTGCACTGGGTGAGCAACCGTGAACACTTTAATGCGAGTTCCTCTCATTCACAGAAAAATCAACTTCCACTCTCAGAGCTTTCCTCCACATCTCAGGTGTCCCGAGGTCGTGTGATGACACCTCAGCTCTGCTGATTAAACAAACAGGTGCATGAATGATGCAGAATCAAAGGAAGCCATGCAGCCTTGGTTCTCTCTGTATACATTCGTATGACATGTTTGCGCTCCCATCTTTAACGTGAAAACAGATGCAGCCTCGTGGCGTGCACGTTCTGATTCTGACGCCGTCTTTCCGGTTTGTTTCAGCATTTAGTTTGAGGCCGTGTGTGGGATGGAGGCCGCGGAGGGAGAGGAGGTGAGGGTAGGACAAGACAAAAGTGAGAGGCGAAGAAGAAGAAGCAGGAGGAGGAGGTGGAGGTAAGTATGCCATAAAACAGCATCCATACTCTGACGATGTGAAATCTCTCCACACTCAGCAGCGGGGTTCAATGGATTTTACTGGCTTCGGGTTAACCTGCACACATTATTGTGCCGCCGTTACAAAGACTGACACTTTTATGAGAATTATTAAAAGCTTTAAACGCAGCTGCTTCCCGGTGATCAGATCTGCTTTCTCGCTCCACCGCGTCTTAAAAATACGTGGAATAAAACACAAACACGCCTTCAAGGCCAGACGCAGAAAGAAAAGAAGAAGCTGGAACATCATGTGTGCGTCCACTGCTGCAGCCACACACACACAGAGAAAGAAAATGACATCGTCCTCTCTGGCGTTTAAAATAAACTCTTTAAAATATGTCTGCGTCCTCAGAGACTCGCGGGAGCGAACAGCTGCTTGGACGCGGGCCGTGCGGGGATGGACGGGGACACGTTGGACTAATGCGCTGGAAAACTAATCAATTAGCAGCAGCTCGCTCGACTCTGACTGCTGCCAAAGAGCCGCGAGGAAAAGGGAGAGACTGACGGCCAAGTACGAGGGATCACATTTTACTGTCAGCCATTAATCAGTTAACGCGACGATTACACAGAAGGGATAAAAACAGGAAGTGTGCATGATGGGAAGAAGAAATCGTCTGCGATTCGGCACAGATATCCCTCAGCTTTACTTTTTTTGTGTAAACTGATAAATTCTTGGCGAAAACATCCTTGAACCCACCGAGAGCTGAGAGAGAGAATTTATTTCTCCCCTTCACGCTGGAAACAACAAATCAAAGAAAGATCATCATCATTTATTATTATTATTTTTAGGATTTTATCACGAGCGCCTACAAACATCCAAACCACGAAGCAGTTTATTCAGAAAACACTATTTACTGACACTTATTAGATTAATTATGAGAGATAAAATGTAAAAACACTGCTCGAGTAAATCCTCCTCAAACCTGTTCAGTTTGGTTTATAACTGATCTCTTCATAAAAATGAATAATGCCGTTTAATACGAAACACAGTCATTGGATTTTTATTTCAAATTAAAATGACTGATGTTGTTTATCTGAGCAGAAAAAATCCGATCCACATATCGATGGCATGAGAATTTATTTTTCCACTTTTCTGTTTTACATCATTAAATTTTACAGTTTGGATTTTCAGACAAAGTAAGAATTTCTCTCCAAACACGACATTTTCCTTCTCTAATATGGCTTCAAACAGAAAACAGTCACAAAACTGCAGAAATGCTCAAATATAATTTTATCTCTCAGACATTAAAGTTATGAAGGAAAAAAATGACACAGCAGCAGTTTAGTCACAAAAAACTCAGACCAACGCGACTCTGTTCATTCAGAAAACTGTCAAGTTTTACTTTGAAATTAACCAGCAGCATTCATGCATGTTTAATAAAAATCACACACACACACACACAGAGTAATGAATATTTGATAGAAGCCAACACACACAGTATCAGTCAGGAATTCGGAGGGAGGACCGTGCTCCTGGTACCGCTCGCTTATCTCCCACCAGTGAAACCAGCACAGCACCAAAACCTGCAGCTTCACCTGACCTCACCATGGACACAGCCTGTGTGTGTGTGTGTGTGTGTGTGTGTGTGTGTGTGTGTGTGTGTGGGTGTGTGTGTGTGTGTGTGGGTGACAGCTGGTAGTTGAGTCTTACTTGATGACAAGCGTTAGTTATAGTGAGGTTAGGATACGCGAGCTTCTGATTTCGTCTCCCTGCTCCGAGGAAGCAGCTGACAATAAGAAATTAAAAAAACAAAATCACCCAGAACAATCACAAAAATGTGAACTTTAAACAAACCCTCAGCTGCCGGACCGTCCAGCCTCCTCGCAGGGTTTACTGCACATCAGCACAGCTTTTAAAATTCCCTTAAATGAAAGCAGAAGTGTTTGTGGAAGACGGCGGCCGGTCCTGAGCGGGAGGAGACAAACCCGGGAAAAGCCCGGGCGAGTGCAAGTAGTGACAAGCTGCGTTTGAGCCTATTAGGACTCCATACAGCCCAAAGACAGCGTGAAACACTCGTTATTTCAAACTCATCCAGCAATCAATCACACACATGAATGCAGCGCATGTTTGAACACTGGAGCAGACAAAAAAAGATCTTTACCTGCAGATCCATGAGAGGAGGAGAAGAGCGGCCTGTCTACAGACAAAGAGATGAAGGAGAAGAAGGAGGCGAGCCAAAGTTTGGTTGGCTTCCTGGTGCTCGTGGCTCCCCGTTAGGAACTTGTAGGGAGTGTTTGGCTCGCAGAGCGAGTAAATGAGGGGAACATGTTAGTACACCGAGTCTGAGGGAGTTTGGCTCCCAGCTACGCTCTGATTAATATCAGATCTCCCTCTCTCCTCGCTGCCTCTTGACAATCTTGTCACATCTGGCTGACAAATCCTCACAAGCCTTTTGGTGGCAGCGCAGAGCACGGGGCGGTGTGTGTGTGTGTGTGTGTGTTAGGGGGTAGGACGGGGGCCACGAGGGGCGGATCGCAGCTCAAGGAGACGCTGAAGGGGGTAAAAGGCTGGAGCAGATACACACAGATACCCCCACCCGCCCCTCATCCTCTCACGGATGGACCATCGTGAAGCTAATGAAGCTGATGAGGCTGGAGCACACACACACACACACACATTATATATAAAGACACACAAAGCGAGGCCGGGGCACTCGCTGTGAATCGTTTTCTGTTGCCCTGCAGCGCTGGAGGAGAGCAGAGAGACACCCGCAGAAAGCAGCGGAGGTACAGAGGGAAACAAAAGGTGGAAAGAGCGAGAGAGCAGCTGGCATAAAGAGAGAGAGGACGAGAGGAAAAGTCACCGAGGGCCGATCGACTCGCATTTCTGCCTCACGCACAAATAAATCTAAATCGCTGCCTCGGTGTAATGGCCTCCTCAGAAAAGCAACCTGTTAGCGGAACAACGTGTGTGTGGATGCAAACACACACACACACACACACGATGGCTGTAATTTACTAAGAATTTACATTCTCACAGTTTTTATTTGTCTTCCACTTTTTTTATTCTGCTGTAAAATAAAAAGGGAACGTCGCAGCTATAAATCTGCTCCTCACACCTTCAAGAAGCGTAAAGGCTTTTTTATTATTCTGTGTGTGACTGATTATGTCCTCAAATCTCAGCTGATTTATGTCAACGTATTTCAAACATGAGGTCAGACAGTTCAGCTAATAACAGTTATTCCACGCTCACTTATCGTTTTCCACACACACCGATGTGGAAGTGAAACCGCTAACGGGGGATAAACCCACGCTGTTTAAACTGTTTACACACACACACACAAACACAGGCGTGAAGAGGTGCTACCAACACCACCGCCGCCACCGCCACACAGACAGCTCAGCTAATTGTTACATGATGGCTGCAACAAAACATTAGGCGGCTCTTAAATTACATTCCGACAGGCTGCGGCCGCGAGGACCCGGCCGGCAGCGAGAGGCAGCGAGAGGCGGCGAGAGGCCACGCCACTCTGCAAACAAACCCACAGACACACAAACAGGCCTCTCACTGCCTCAGAAATCAAGCACCTTAGAATAAATTCAAAGAAGAGAAAAAGAGGAATGCAGAATATTATCTAAGAGGAAGAAACGGCGAACAAAAGAAGTGAATCATGTTTCATGAAGTGCAGAATTCGACTCATCCGGGTTGTTTTTCTCTTTGGATTGTCGGTGACTGGCGTGAAGAACATAACGTCTCCATCAAGTGTTTGAGAGCGAGTCAGAGATGCACACATGCCACGAAAGAAAGTTTCAAAAACTTTAAAATCATCTTTATGTGAATTTAAACTCTCTGCCTGCACAGCTGCTCGTGTTTGACCAACATTTCACATTTTTAAACTTATTAAAGGAGTTTAAACAAAGTTTTTCTGGCATTAATTCTTTACTATGAAAGAGTAAAGTGTAAAAATCCACACACAGCCTGTGTGATAACAGAAACCCTAAATATCAGCTCGAGACCAGCTTTCTGTTTTTGCCCGATCAGTAACAGGATCAGGACACGCTGAACGTCTACATTCAACAACCCAACGCGCCTGTCACCCGAGTCGGCACAACTCCATCCAGCCCGTCTTTGTTCATCGTGTCCTGATGATGTGCGAGACGAGCCGTGGCACACGGAGGATGGCGGCGAAGCGCTCTTACCTCAGCCATTGTCATTAGTCGGATGTTTCCAGGGATACCGCCGAGTTTGCCATTCCCTGCGAGTCCCACAAAACAACTGCCTCCAACTCTCCTGTCCGCACAAGTACTAACGCGAAAGAGCCATCACACCCAGCAGCGTCTCCTTCAACAGCAGACACACATGTGCTCCTCTCCCTCACACACACACACACACACACACACACAGAGCCGCCACCACTCGAACAAAAAAAAGAGAGAAGAAGAAGTCCCTGTGCTTTTACTCTCACTGCACACACACACAGACACACGCCTCCTCTGCTTTCTCTCCTCTAATGCCGGACTCGCTCTAAACTACTCAAGATGTTCAGTGTGTGTGTGTGTGTGTGTGTGTGTGTGTGTGTTGAAACTGGGCACAGGGGATTGGAATGAGATCCTCCTACTCGGCATTCTCACCTCAGGAGCTGCCTGCTCCCTCCCAATCCCACACACACACACACACACACGTGCACGCACAGAGGTGTGCATGCCTTTCTTTCACACATGTGTGCACACACACACACACACACACACACACACGCCTCCCCCCTCAGAGTCACAGGGCAGTCCCCTCACAGCTGGCTGGAAGAGGGCATGACACTCATCTTTCACAGAGATTTGATCAAAAGGAATCACAAAGGCTGGAGGCTCTCCTAATGCAGTCAGGGGAGACTCTCCCTTTCTCCCCTCTCTCCCCTCTCCGTCTGAGTAATGCCCTAAATCAACGCTGCCCCTCTCGCTGCACACAGCCCAGTGTGTGCGTCTGGATTCACCTTAACGCAGCTCTGTGAACGGCCTCCGTAACAAGTTATGCCTTGTGCCGTCAGGAATGCGTAAGTGTCTGCACCGAGCGTTTCTCAGGAAGACGGGGGGGACGCCGCACATGGCGAAAACCGAATCTGTGCTACTGCGAGGAAGGCGTGCACCTTGGGCCGAGGGCGGCAGATCTCTCCGGTACTGTCGAGCGCTCTTCTGTTTTTAGGAGATGCTGTGCTGTGCAATCAAAAAGAATAACGAAAACATATCATTACCTAAGCTTTGTCTAAAGGTGTGAAGGCGGGCAGGAGGAGAGTCGCACAGTGATTATTCAGAGTTTGACAATCTGAATGAAAAGACTGAAAATTTGGGGCCATATTGTTGGTGGGACTGGAAGAGTGTGGCTGCCTTTATCTGGGCCAAATGTCAGGTGGAAACACCTGTATTATAACAGCACAAGTCTTACACCATAATAAAATCTAAACATTTGCAGTATGATGCACACACACACATATGTAACCTCAAGTTTAACATTAATGTAAACTCCAGATTTAAACCATGTCCAGCAGCCACTGTGTGCTGTAGGAATATTTAGGAGCAAGCATTCTCATAAACATGTATCCCGACTGTGAGCCAATGATTCTCAGAGGAATTACTAAATAAACCACAGTGAGATCACCTTTTTGCGTATACTTAATACTTCCTACATCAGTTTCCTCTTTTCCTTTTCTAAGGTCTAATCGACCCAGTGAGCATCAGCTGATGGCTTAAATAATCTCATTTAAATCTGTTATTAAACTAATTCCAAGAACCTCTGATGATTTATTATTACTATTAATTAATAACTGGGGTAACTGAGACAGTCACAGGTGAAATGCTCACCTGGTCTCATGCGTGCAGGTAAATGAGGCTGAGGGGAAAAAAGCAAAACTACACCAATAAAAACTCATCAGTGAAAACTTGAACTGACGGCACAGGTGGTACGCATCGCTGTCATGTGACATGATGATGCTGATGCAAACCTCAGACAGCTGCAGGACAATATCCATTAAATACAGATGTTTTAATCTAAACAGCTACTGAATAATTTCATGAAATGTCCTTTTTTGTGTCTCTGTATCTGTGGCAATGTGGGGATGAGTGATTTTCAGTCTTCTTTGGGCCCGGGTCCACCTGATAAGGGCCAAACATCAGGTGTGTCATTGGCCACACCTGGGCCCACAAATTAGCCAGAAGCTGCACAAGTCCAGCTCCTGTGACTGCAGCTTGAAGGCTGACGTACCTCCACTCAGCTCCGTGTGAAACGATGAACACACAGTGGAAAAGGAGCTTTTTTAAAGTGCTGACACCGCAGGAACATTGACAGAGTGAAGCAGCGAGAAATTCGACAAGTGATGTGTGAGTAACTTTTGAGCTTCTGCCCTTTTTTCCTTTCCTTTTCTTCCCCTCCTCCTCTCTGCATCAGAGGGAACGCTCTGCTGACTTTAGCCATTAGAGGCATCTGCTAATCCACAAATTACACAGCAAGTTTAAACAGGCACACCTGGTCTGCTCTACCTGTGCAGAGACAGAGGGCGGGGAGGGCGGCACCACCTGACGGGTTTGAAACTGAAAGCACGCTTTGACTCTTTTCCTTTTTCTAAGATTGAACTCGCGCAGACAGCATCGGCGAAGCGCCTCTTGATGCCATTCTCCTCGAATAATCTCGTTTTCCTTCCTCTGACCCTCTGAAGCAGCAGAGGGGTGGGAGTTCACTGCCTTGCTCAAAGGTAGCTCAGCTGCAGCGCTGCAGGGAGGGAAGAGTTTTACTCATCCGCTTTCCCCACCCACATTCTTCCCAGCGAGGAGCTCAACCTGACATCCCTCCAATCACAAACCTGCTTCTCTAACCTCTAGGCGAGCAACACCCGCTCCACTCGACATTCAGAAATTCGCCAAGCGGCCTCGCTAACTGATAAAAATGCAGCTAATGGCCCTTGAAGTTGGACATTAAAACTGCATTACTTTCCACAGGAGATCAAAGCTGTTCTTATTCGTGAAAAGCGCAGAGTGTTATGAGGTTACATATATGGATAAGAGACATCCCGTCAAGGCATGTATCGTAAGGCTGGAAAGCCCTGCGCTCCCCCTGCGGTCGTCCAGGCAGATCTGCTTACCGGCCTTGTATTTATTCCACACCTAGGGGATGCATAGCAAACACAGCCGCAGACCTGGCCTGGATTAGGTCTGCGCCGCTTGTCAGATTGCTGCTGCTCCCAGGGCCGGAGCGCCGCAGATGTATTTGTGCCGCGGGGGCAGAAGGTGGAAGCTGCAGCAAATAAACTCCATGTGCAGCAGAACAGGTCACGCTGCCTACTTACACGTCTGTCATTAGCCTTCCTGCAGGGGAGAGCGGACGGGGCTGAGCGCTCCAGCAGATGAGCAGCTTTGGGAGAGCATTACACCCTCCTTTACATTTTCTTTACATGCTGGAGCCGAGAAAACCCCTGCAAAAAACTCGGCGCGATCACACACTCACCGGCCTTTGTTTAACGCTACAGGAGGCATTAGGAGGGATCCCAGGAGTCGCTTTCTTTTGAGCGTTTTGCCTCCCATCAAAGACAAAAATGCAGCTCCGGCTAGGGCTGGGCGATATATCGAGTTTTTTTAAAAATATCGATATATTTTCATACGAGATATAAGATCTGGCAATATCGTTTATATCGATATAGTCTGTGTTACGTTATAATTATACTGGAGCCGCAACTTTGCCTCTCTTTCGTCCACTTCTGTCTCTATGCAAGGTTACTCTGCCTCGCCTCTCCTTCACTGAACACAACTCCCCCTCCTCCCCCATCGCTTCACCTGCAGGCAACGACAAGATGGACACGGCAAATCTCCATTAACGAGTTACCGCGGATCGCCCCGTGCGTGGGGCTGGACGGCATCAACTTGTTAGCGAGCTAACCGCGCTAACGAGCTAGCCACGCTAACGCCATGCACGGCCTAAAATCCTTTCATTCTCTCAAAAGTTGACTGCGCGCCTTTTGTATGAATTCTGGTTGTGCTTGATGACCGCGAACTGATTTTATGTGATACACAGCGCTCAGCAATCTGTCAATAAATGTTTTAGTTTGACTTTGCTAAGCTACGGAGCTGCACCGCTTGATGGATTGTCGGAGCATTACGGCTACCGAGGAGCCTCGCGGAGTAATACGTACTGTGCTTCAACGTAATATTACCGTATTGTGTGTATATAAGGACCATAAATGGCTCCTGTTCAGAGACATGGTTACGAAGCGGATTTCAAACTCCAGGCTGTCAGTCACGCAGTAGAAGTTGGGAACAGAGCAGCTGTGAAATCTGTCTTTGTTATTATGCTCAGCGTCTGTTAGTTTACATTTTGACTGCACAATTGTGAGCTCTTTGTTATGCACAAAACAACATAGTTTTCTTTTATTTATGGAGCATTATTACTTAATAAATGCTGATCATTTATTTTTGAGTAATGTCTTCATGTACATCTACGCTGTATGTTAATAAAAGTGCCTGTGTGACATCTGGGACACAGCTTTGACTAAGAACTCTCTTTTTGTTCTTACTTTATGGCTTAAAAAAAAAAATATATCGAGATATATATCGTATATCGCCTTCCAGCTAAAAAATATCGAGATATGAATTTTGGGTCATATCGCCCAGCCCTAGCTCCGGCTGAACATTAGATAATTAATCTGAGGGGCTGACAAATGATTTGATTTTGAAAGAGAAAATCACAGCTGCTCTGAACCCGGGAAGGCGTCCAAACGTCCTGTTTTTGTGTAAACAACGTCTGAAACAGCAGTGTTTGATTTACAGGAACAGCAGGAGAGTTCAGCTCAATTTAAGTCACTACAGCAGCCAAGGCGCTTAATATTACGAGGCACTTGGCGACAGTGGCGAGGAAAAACTCCCTTTTAACAAGAAGAAACGTCCAGCAGAACCAGGCTCGGGGAACAGGGTTAATTTGAGTCAAAAGTAATGAAAATATGAGCGGAGCAAGTAAATCAAATATGAAATGAATATTTACCCTGAAAGCTGTGCACATTTTGGTTGTTTCTGCAGGCTAATCATGAAATTAGAATCAAACAAAATCATGAACAAAAAGCTGATTTTGCATTTTTCACAAAAGTTTGTGATATTTATATTTTTCAACAAAATCCCCACAAAGAGACAATGAGTAACAAGCTAAAAAGCTTCAAGAGTCGATATTCACCAGCGGGGGATTTACTGACGTACATAAAACCAAACTGGAAAAAGTCTAAATCTCACATTAACTCAGGAAATGAATGAAAACCTGCCGACTTCAAAGAGAAGGATCTGGTAACCTACAACATGTTTTAGGACTCCAACAACGTCCTGTTGTTTCCATGACTGTGCCATTACATAAAAGGCTTCCCTATGGCCCGTAGCATCGTTCCCCCATCAGCTGTAAAGATGTCTGCCTACTCTTTGAATGTGGTGAAAGTGAACGTCCACGTGGCGTTCAAAGGCCAAAAAACCAAACCTCATAAACACACAGCAAACTCCAGAAATGATGACCAGACGACTTAAAGTCTACCAAACTTATTGAGGGCAGCTCCATGTTGGAATTACATCCTCCAATCGCAAGGAAACGTGCCACAGCTGTGGTGCTATCAGACACTAAGTGATAACGGTCCCCCCGTGAAGAGCGACAAACTCAGCAGCAGGAGACCACAGGAAGTCAAAGGGAACTTTTGCAATCTGATTCTTTTATTTCCTGGTTTAAGCAGTGAAAACGACTCGGTCGGATTAAAGATTTGGGCAGAAATACCCCCGCGCTGCACGCTGAAGAGTTAAATGCGTGCATGATAATTTTAAGAAAGCACGATGGAGCAGACGCCAAAGGATGCCTTCGACATAAAACTGCAGTAATTTTAGCTGCACACTTCCTTGCTTTGGTGGGTGTAGACAGCAGAGAGAATATACATTTACAACAAAGTCTGTGGACCTTCAGAGTGATGGGTCATGATTTCTAAACAAAGACACTACTGCTGAAGGTTTTT
Source organism: Oreochromis niloticus (assembly GCF_001858045.2). Lineage (NCBI taxonomy): Eukaryota > Metazoa > Chordata > Actinopteri > Cichliformes > Cichlidae > Oreochromis > Oreochromis niloticus. Next base: position 39,010,624 of record NC_031965.2, read on the forward strand.
TGGTGCTTAGAGCAACATGCAGTGAACGCCGTTTAGTCCCATTACAGCAGAGAGAAGACAGAACTGGATCACTCAGCCTGCACGGATGAACCAGCACTGAAATCACTCTTTAGATGTATTTGGAGCTCATCCTTGGTTAGCGTTGTTTCCAAGTGTGCTGTCTTATCTCTCATCTCGACTACCATATCACGCAGAACCTGCCCCAACACAGCAAGACAAGCAGTGTGTGTGTGTTTGCATACATGCCATGTGTGTCATCCAAGTGTCGGCCTGCCTTTCCTCACTTTAGTTGACAGTAAAAAAGGCCAAGAGGGGAGCTATTACCTCACCGTGCTCTGCACACTCCCAGTACCAGGCTCCGGCCACCACCACGCCAAACGGGCCGAGGTCTGCCCATCGTTCGGTGGCATTATTCAGCGCAGACATGCTCACAGGGTAACTGTAAATCACACGGGATTACAGAGGCAGAAAGCTGCTTTAAAGCGAGAGGAGATGGAAGATGTTGGAGCGATCTGTGTACTGCTGCAGATGTGGAGAAGGTGTGTGTGTGTGTGTGTGTGTGTGTGTGTGTGTGTGAAGGAGATGGAAAATACTGTAACAAGAAAAAAGTGAGGAGAGCACTTTTGCCATGCAGCATGAGGGGAGGTCAGAGCTGTTCACGTGTGTGGGAGGCGCAGGGCTTTCATACAGATTGGTTTTATATAAAACAGCAGCAGTGAAAGCAGCACCAGCTACTGAGTGCACTCGAAATGTTAACACAAGACCACAGAGTATTAGTGCTTACTATTAATATATTCTTCTCTCTTTAGTTTGTGAGTAAAGTGTGGAGGATGGGGATGTAAATATAAATGGAAGCGATGCTGATGGTACAGAGCTCTGTGCACAGATGACAAATTTCATGTTTTAACTCGACTGTGTGTCACCGTCGCCGTTTCCTCCGTCGCTAATTAAAATCACACACATATTTCAGCTCCTTTGTTTCACACTGACGCCACTCGTTTCTTCATGGAGTAAAATATTGAAGCACACAACGTGTTTGAGAAAGGATCAAACTCTGTGTATAAAACATGAGCGTAGCCACTGTGACATCGCCCACTCTGATACGTTTGAACCACTTCTGCTGCAAGAAGTCCCTTTATTTGTACAAGAGGGTGGCGTGACAATTAATAACACCCACAATTTCATCAAAACTGGAGCTCCGCCTCCTTGGACAGTCTGTTAGTACAGTGACCTCACAGCAGCCATATTATTGGTCAAATGATGTCATTAAAATGCTTCAAAAGGCTTCAGCAGCACAAACACGGTGCAGAGGTCCAGCTCAGGTGAAGCTGGCAGCTACAGCCACCTGTGTCACCATCCACCTGTCAGTCAAAGAGGCCACGCCCCTAATAATGCAAACTTTAATCCTTAATACAATTTAAAATTTGGATTGCAGGATTTTTTTTCTATAAGCACCCTAGATTACATTTAAAATAATCTGCAGTAAAACTAGAATAAAGGCCATCACACAACAAGCGCGTTGCAAATAAACAACGTGAAATTCAGAATTTTCAGATGCAAACTTGTCATGTGGTATATATGCATATAGACATACACCGAAGTCAAGCTTCAAACAAGAAAAGGCAGAAACGGAGATTTTGGATGATCCGATTCTCAGGAGAAAGCAACAGAAGGGAGGATTTCCTGATTTGATCCAGAAGTCGAAGCTTTCAAACATATTTTGGGAGCAGTTTGAACTCACGTTAGCAGAGCTGTGACCACATCTGAGGAGGCAGAGGAGTCATTTCAGAGAGCCGACTGATGCGGAGCAGCAGCTAGCTCTGTGTGTGTGTGTGTGTGTGTGTGAGAGAGAGCTTAAATCATAGTATATCCAGTACACATATTTCCAAAATGCAGTGGTCTGATTGGTCAGATCCGGTTATTCAGCATGCAAAAAAAAAAAAAAAAGGTAAAATTGGGCTTGATTAAAGAAAAAGTCTGAAAAATATTTTCAACACACAAAAGATTTTCCAGTGTGTGCATTAGCATTACTCCGCTATGCAGATAAAATTTAGCAATTTTAAATCTGTTTTTAAATTTCATTAAACAAATTCTCACTGACATTTTTTTCAAAATCAAAGGAATTCCTCCTTTCTGGTTGCCAGTTTTGTTTGTGGTAACTCAATCTGGCAGCCCATTAGCTTGTCGCTGAATTAGCCTCGGGGCTTGACAGACTTCCGGTTTAGCCGGCGGATATCTGTGCCAAGACTTCCTGTTCCATGCTAATAAGTTCCAAACTGATCCTCAGCTGGCGGCTGATGGGTTTGAGGTAAGATTTTGGCTCCACAATCAGATCTCAGGCTGACACTGGAAAACAGCTCTCAAAATTCTGACTGTTGATGATTCAATACTTTTTATTCACACTGAGCTGAGGACAGAGCTCCTGATGAACATTAATAAACAATCACCTCACATGTGCACAGTTCGTGCCACTGACAGCTCTGCCAACGTCCTTTTCAAAGTGTTTCTACCAAATGAGCTCTTCTGCAAGGACTGCACATTTTCTGCTCCACCTGTTCATCTGAAAATGATTCATACACAAAACACTTAAACATACATGTATTGTGTAAATTACACCCACCCACAGACAAAATGTAAATCTAAAATTTAAAAGTGGTTACAAAATATCATCTAATATATAAAATAGCTCCCGAGCCCCTTCAAACGCTGCACTTTTCTCTTGTCTTTGTGAAATATAACAGTTGAAATTATAAATCCATTTTTGTGTGGTTTTTGTTGATGCCTTCCTTTAATAACTTAAACCAATTTATTTAATATCAGCATTTTTTTTAAACCCAGTAACTCTGCACTAAGAGTTGTCTCTGACGACATGCATGCAGCCCTGTTACCGACACCAGCTCACTGCTCTGTGACATGATTTTATTTATCCAGTGACGGGACTGAGCGTGTCGCTAACAGATGCAGCCCTGCTCCTTTACTTATAGACGTCCGCCCCACGGCTGCTGTGTCTGAGTAAATACTGATACTGCAGCTGGTTTATAACCTGTTACCAAAGATTACAAATACATATATGAAAAACAGATAAAATATCAAACAGTGTCTCATTCATGTCATAATAACCATAAAAAATATTCATTCAACCTGGTTATCGTTTTAATAAATGTTAAATCTAATTCTTTGTGATGGTTTACATATAAAACAAAATGATAAAATAAAGGATTTCAACATTTTGACTGGCTGCACCGAAGCACGAGGCTGAACAGCGATGAGCTGAAGTAAAGAACACGCCGCACATCTTTGGTTTAAACTATTCCAAGCTTTTTCCGTGACACGGTGATGCATGGTGGAGCAGCTCGCTGTCCCTGCATTCATCTGCACCCATGGTTGCACTGACCTAACAGCCTTGTTTTTCTGCTTTTGGGGCAGTCGAGCTTCAGGGAGAGGCCTGGTCTCTGCAGGATGAAATGCTTCCATCCACAGAGCATTAAGACTCACTGAACGCTGCGATGAAGATGAAGATAATGGGAATCAGATGCTCAGGCCTTCTCAGTCATTGCATCCCAACCCGATGAACCCTTCCAAGAGATTCTGGACATGTCAGGTAGTGCTCACCATCATCATCATCAAGCGTGTTTGGAACAATGGTGATCATCGCTCCCAGCGGGGACTTGAGCGCTGAAGCTGCCCTGGAGGCTTTCTGAGGCACACGGTTGTTATTTTTTCACCCATTTCTAATCTTGGAAAGCTTACGATCGAGCTGGTGGCACCACCGGACAGCGAGTGGGCTAAATATTGAGTTGATTTTGGCAGCTCGGTGAGCATAAACACTTTTTAAAAATTACAGCAGCAGCGCTGAGAACAATATGCAAACAGGCTTCCTTTATACACAATCTGGGACTCATCATCTGTGGGAAGTTCAATAGGAAGCACTTCTGATCTGCTGTTGTACAACAACTGTCAGTGCTGGAAACCACACACTCATCCTGCATTCCCACTTCAGCTGCAACTGCCATCTATCTGTCAGTCCAACTTTCTGTGCAGCCGTTAAACAGCCATCATTGCTAAACATTGGTTTCCGCCCAGCGTTCAGGACGCCTTCCAACACGGATCCATCTCAGTTGCTGGGTGTAGATGAGAGCTGCTGAGGGAAGGCTGTTTCTGGAAACCTGTCACGCTCGTATGAGGAAAACTGATGCGAACCAGCTGGCTGTCTGCTCAAACTGCCACTGAAATGGTTTGAGGACATCCCCGCAGAAGACATGTGGGACACACCTGCAGGTAAAGTCATTAAACAGTCTGCTGTAAAGCAGCGAGACAAGCAGCCGTCCTCCAGACATGTTCTTCAGTGGAATAATAGCAGGTAACATTTGATGTCAAATGGTGCTCGTGAGGCTGGAGATCGTTAACATTCATAGACTGGAAGATCAATTCTTTTATAGGAAGTCTGAAAATGGATGAGTCTGTTAATTTACCCAGAATCCAACACCAAACGTCGTCAGCTTTGACTACACTCATTTATCAGCAATGTCAAATCAGCCGCACCGTGAAAACCAACGACCTCGTTCATGTAACGCACATCTGACCGATCAGGGCACAGACGGTGAACATTTGGAGCTGTGTACCAAGGCGTTTGCGGCGTGTCCTTTGTTTCCTGTGGGAATTTGGGGTGGATCTCCAGTACATCCTCACAATGTGGAACTCATCCTGCTTTGGAGGTCAGTGCTTCTGACTCTCTGTTAACATTTGAGAGGCAACTTTAGTCTGTTCATGTTCCCAGCAGAACGTTGCACTGTAGCAAGAACATCACGGTCTAAGCTAACAACGAAAAACACCAAAAGCTGCAGTTCCTCTAGCGTCCAGCAGAGGCTCCAACCCCATAGACTCCCATGTTAAAACTTTACAGCAGAATGTTTAAAGCCTTTACATCAGAGGTGGCAAAAGTAAAAATACAGATACTAGTGTTAAAAAAATACTCCAGTAAAAGTTGAAGTAATGAATCAGTAAAGTAAAAGTAAAAAAGTACCGGCTCTAAATTCAAAGTAGGAAAATAAAACGTAGCTGTCTGGAGGACGTTTCTACCTGCTATGCTTGTGCAAACTGAACCTCAAGTTATATTAATGCAATAATAAAATAAATTAGTATGTAGGAATCATGTTAGTCTGAATTTTAATTCCAATACAGGTACTCAGCTTTGCTCAGTTAGGCAGAACAGGAGCAGGGAAAAGGAAGGAAAATAAAACAATAGCTCTGTTTTCTGTTGCCTACATTGTAGAGGGTGACTTTTCCTCTAAACAGGAAAATGAGCAGGGAAAAAACAGCTAAAATGGGATTCAGCAGGTGGGAGAACCTTTAAACCCATCACAGTGCAACAAACTAACCTGTTTATCCTGCACTACCCTGTGGAGGACTTTCATGCAGGTTTTAAATAACACAGTTAGTCTGCCTCAGTTTGTTTAGCAGCAGGTTTCACAATATGAAAACACATAATGTGACATGTACAGATCAATATGTGATTTAAAAACACGAGGACTTATATGTGAGCTTTAAATGAGCATCGTTCCCTTTAAATCTAAGCTCTCTTCTTCCTCTCCTGGCCTTTCTTTCTTATCTTTCTCCATCTCTGAGTGAAGTTAGCTCTTTCTTTCCTCTCCCTGTCAAATACAGCAGCTGGACCTTTAGCTGCAACACACTGTGACACAAACAGTTTGTGTGTTTGCTGATGTTTGCTGAGCTCATAGAAACGCTGCATTTCAAATTACCTTTTACTGTTTCAAATTATGTCTGTTTTAAAAATGAAAGGAGTGAAAGTAAAAATCTGTCAGAAACAAAACTACTCAAGTAAAGTACAGATACCTGAAAAAGTACAGTAACAAAAGTACTTCCCACCTCTGCTTTACATCCACTCCCATCCAGGAGGACAGCAGCTGAGTGACAGGCTCACGGGTGTCAAACATAAAGTTTGTGGGCCAGAATCAGCCCAGCAAGGACTCCAGTGTGGCCCAGTGGATGACACTGGAAAATGTGAAGAAGGCTTAAACTTTGGACTTTTAGTTGTTACTGTTTTACAAGTCCTTCCCCATGGCCATCTACACCAAAGTAAAACAATGAAATGACAAAAAACTTCTTTTTATTCTACTATACAAATGTCTGCTTTTATCAGTAAAATAAATAAAAATAAATAAATAAAAAAACCTTTAAATTAACAAAACCTTCCGGCCCACTAAAGATAAAACGTGGGTTACATACAGCTCACAGTGTGAAAGCTCACCGTGTCCAATTTATCGACACCATTTATCAAAAACCTGCCACTTCTCCAGAACAATTCCAAATGTTTTAACCTGATCAGCGTAAACTCCAATTGTATATATCGGTATTAAAACCTCAGAACGGGAGGTGCTGAGTCTGATTCCAGCTTCAGGTGTAACCTTCACTGGGCTGCGAGCTGGAGATCAACAGCAAAGCAAAGACACCTCCGAGCCCTCAGGTCTCTGTACAAGGACAACATGCTGGATGTAAACTGAAGAGATTCCAATTATGTAAAATCAATTTGACCATTTTTACAGTTTTCTATGTCATAAAATTACATGTAATTAAATTACTTTACATGTTGGACGTGATTGCTTTTCTTTTTGAGTCAAAATCATCAGACTTTGATCCGACTGAGGAACAATAAGATTGCGTCTGCTTTGCAACCTGATTGTGGCCCACAGTGTGCCAACATTATATTTACATATAATGTTTAATACGTTCTTATGATGAACTGTGAAAAACAGCAATAATAACTAATAATAATTGTAGTGCATATTCACAGCTGTCATTTGTTGTTCTATTTACCAATTACATGCAAATAAATGGGAGTATTTATAATTTTAGCCCAGAATGAAGCTGCGATTTCTTAATTACGTGTCGAACCGCGGGGCCTGAATTCAGCATCATCAGTTTAGCTGCAGTCTCATAACACACGGATTTAAATCATTTCATGCTCATTAATAAATAAATAGCTTCCTTTGGTTTGCACTTTAAATTCAAGTTGTCACATGACCCAGATATGACTAAAAACTGCGCGGTGGTGCTCGTGCACTCTCCTCCTATCGCTGCCATCCCGCACTGTGGCGACAGAGCTAATAAATAAAGCTGCTCCCTCTCCTCTCATCCTTCATCCATCCATCCATCCATCCCTCCACCCCCCTCCCTGGAGTCTGGTATTGATCAGACATGTCCACATTAGAGGGAGGGGAGATGCTTTTATGATAATCCACCCACCCTAGCCGCCACTCGTAATGGCTGCATTAGACGCTCATCCCCTCCGCACCCGACACCTGGCCCTCGCTCTCTTCGGACTCACTGTTTGCATTACAACACTGTTTAATGGGCTCTTTAGAGGGGCTGGGGGGGGCGGGGGAGCCTGGGGGCAGGAAACTTTCCAAGAGTTTCCAGTAGATGAGGACCCAGCAAGGAGCCACTGGGAAGGTCCGGTGCGAGAGTGATAGATGGCACCATGGTGAAGTGGAGGGCGGGGGGGAGCTGGAAGTGGGGGTCCATTACCTATTACTGAATGCCCTCTCTGTCTAGCCACGCCACTCAGCTGGCTGTCTGATGGCGAACTCTGGGAAGTGGAGCTCTGGACGAGTGCGTTCTCCGACCGAACCCAGACACAGGGTCAATCAATAGCTCTCTCTCTCATTACCTTCCAGTCAAGACAATCCCGATACTTTCTGACACAAACCTAAAGAGTCCGTCCACAAATGTGCCTGAGCTCAGCTAGAGATCCAGGCAGGTGGGTCACCCGTGACGGGAATCACGCCGGGCGGCGCTCTACCTTCACATCACTCAGCAGCCGACAGCAGAGAGAGGAGAAAATAGAAGAAGGAGAGGGATAGAGAGAGCCACCTGGACACCATCAGTCTCAGCCAAGGTAAACATCTCCGACATTCCTCCCGGCACACTGGACTACAGGGGTCAAAGGTCATAATGACAAACGAGTGACCCAGAAGCCCTGAGAGGCCAAGAGAGGTGCCTCTGGAATCTCTCAGCAGGGGGACGGAGGACACAGAGACACATTCACCAGGCCAGGAAAAAAAGGATCGTCGCAGGGCCGGGGTGCAAGACCCAACCTGTGGCTCCTCAATGTGAAGAAGAAACGCCAAGCGAGTGCTGTCGCCTCAGCTTTTTCACCATTTCAGCCCATGCCAAGTATCTCCACTTACCAGGTTCGACAAGCTTCTGTTACTCGAGCCAAACTTTGAAGGCTAAATCGGACGAGAAGGAAGAACAGGAAGTGGGTGTTGGCTGCAAACCGTTGGACAAATTTCAGCCTAAGCTTCCACTGGTAGTAGGAAGTCAGTTGTAACTTAGGAATGCATATTGACAATATTTCATGCGGGAGGAATGATGGGTATGTGAGGGGTGGGGGGCTCCAAGGGTGATGATGATGAGGCACAACTGGAAGCTGTTCTGGACTCTTCCCAGATGTCAGCAATCTATAAAATAAACATCAATGTTGGCGCTCTGTGAGCCGGTTATTCCCAGCCAGGGGTATAAACGCTCCTGGAGCCGCAGTTAGAGAGTTCCTGCACAGATTAGCTCCAGTAATCTTACAAACACAAAACTGAAATGATGATTTAGTTAAACAACCGTCAGGAGCATCGCGGCTAACGGTATCCATAATAAGGGACAGACAGTAGAAACAGGAAGACGCTGTAAATGTCCACACAACCTAAATGTAACCAACATGTGAAAACAACGTAACATAATTATTACCAGTTATTATTTAGTGACAGTCGCTAACACATCCGAGCAGTTTGCTGTCCAACTCTAACAGAACATCAACTGAAGAGAAGAAGAAAAGAGTTTGAAATAAGTGGACGACATCTGAAGGCTCCATAAACGTCCAAAATGACGACTTCTGTGATGGAGAGACTAAAAACAGGCAAATTTGGAAACACTCGCTGTCACTGTGACGACGTGTTACGTTTTACTGACAGTAAGCTCCTGATGCCATTTTTACGCTTGAAGGTTTCCTCACATGTGACACATTTGTTTAGGTTTCCTATCAAGTGCTGCCATTTATGTTCATCGTCTCACAGCATTCACACTTCCTGTCTCAGTACAGCTGCAGTTTGGAAATGAAGTTTGCATAAGCAGAAAGAGCAGAGTTACACACAGCTGGCAGGACAAGTGGCTTGCCAAACACTTGAACCTCGTGTGGTAAATAGCCAGAACTGTAGTAATAGTTGGCACGTTGAGCCGTACTACGCAGGGACTTGAGAAACTCCAGAAACAGGAAATGATTATAGGACACACATGTGGTGAGGTCGGGCAGATCCGGTGACCTACAGTACAGACCAGTAAGCTTTTGTTTGGGATCCAATGGTGACACGAAAACTGCACATTATCATTTTTCCTGAATTATTTAACTTTTTCATTAGTGAGTTTCACGCATTGTTTGCTGTTAGGAAAAAGTGGTAAGGCACGCTGATGCACAGAAAGACGGCGCTTTTACAACTTATATAAGCTACAAATAATACTGCACTGCTAGTGTGTACAAATATATCTGCATATAAGTATCTAAGGTCTTTGTGGCTGGAAGCTTTCTTGGTACTGACCAACCATGTTTGAGGCTGGTCAGTCTGTTAAAGGTGGATGTAGCTTCACACTTGTATTGTTTCTGACGGACTGCAGGGGGCAACTCATATGGAAGTCTGTGGGAAAACTCTTGGCTCACTCCATCTGTGATGTAATTAGTTTGTGGTAATTAGATGAAATGCACTTTTGTTTTGTAATACCACCAAATCCAAATCTGAAATAATGATTACATAGAACGGCGAGCTGCTGTAGCCTAGGCAACCTGAGGTTGTTAAAACTTTTAGTTCAATTGAGTTTTATTTACAAAATCACAACAACAGTCATCTCAAGGCGCTTCATATTGTAAGGTAGACCCTACAATAATACATACAGAGAAAAACCCAACAATCATATGACCCTCTATGAGCAAGCACTTTGGCGACAGTGGGAAGGAAAAACTCCCTTTTAACAGGAAGAAACCTCCGGCAGAACCAGGCTCAGGGAGGGGCGGGGCCATCTGCTGCGACCGGTTGGGGTGAGAGAAGGAAGACAGGATAAAGACACGTCTGATGGTGTTTGATTTAAAGGAGTGATTAAAAATGGTGAAGTGCCTTAAACCTGCATTCTTTACAAAGGCCAGCAGGGGCCGACTCCTCTGGCCTCCAGTCTATGGTCTCAGTCTGGTTTCAGGTCTGGTAATGTGTCCATGTTAGCCTAACACTAGCTAACCATCCTAACCAACCATCCTTGTTTATGTTTTATGATTGTGTAAACTCCTTGCTTTTATGTTGCTTTTTACTCTACTGTGTACAGCGGCCTTGAGTGTTTTGAAAGGCGCTTTCAAATAAAATGTATTATTATTATTATTATTAAACCTCACAGATCCTGTTTTCCTGTTTGACTTTATCGTAACAGCCACACTGTGGACTGGACTGTTTTTAACCCTCAGTGGTTCTGAGGGACGACCCAGAAAGGATTCAGGATGTCAGATGGAAGCAGACCGGTTTGGTGGGTAGACAGACTTTATTCTATGGAGGTCCAGACTGTGGCTGAGTGCAAGTAAGCAGAACAGTCTGTATGAACCAGGTCTGAGCTGGATTACAGGGACTGAGATTATTAGTCAACAATGCCCCCTTACCCCGCTCACCACTCAATGAATGTGTTACAGTAACACACTTTATTACTCAGGCTACAATGACGTTGTAGACATCAACTTCACATCAAGTTCATAATCATTACATTCCTATTATGCATATTTATATTAATATGTATACAGAGATGGGCAACACGGTGCGTGGTGGTTAGCATGTTGCCTCACAGCAGAAGAAGAGTTTGACTCCGCCCTCTGGCCGGGACTCTGTGTGGAGTTCTGCATGATAAACAGTCGGGTCTTTAGCTTGCAATATAAAGCTCCTTGCTCTGATTTGGTGCCATATAAACAAAACTGAACTAAATATTGGCCTTTTCACTTTTGTCAGCTTCAGCTCTTGAGTTTCCAAGCTGACAAATATTCACTGTAAAGTCATCTCTGGTCCTTTAACAGGCGATCTGCCTTCAAAATGCTTTTCAGACAGAGGGTCTCTCTCACTTTAGTGCCTGTAAGCAAAATCAGAGCCAGCTCCAGGCCTGCTGCTGTTTAGAGGAGCCTCTGACCTCTCTGACCTTTGACCTGAACAATCTCTGAACAGCCTCACAGGTACTATTCTGCATTAGTCACTACTATTCTGTCCTCTTTGCTGTCAGCATCAGCTGGTTGTGTAGGCAGATGACAGAAGCTAAGCAGATACACTGCGAGTGAAAATGTGAGTCAGTGTGTGAGAGTTCTGTGACTAGAACCTTCATCGTTGTTTGACCTTTGAACTTCGTCCTAGCTTGCTTACACTCCCTAACACAAACACTCATATTCCCATCCACGCTGGCGAAATACTTCCCGAGAAAATTCATGGGTGCAGTGAATCACACAGGGACATCTGCTACTCTTTCATCCCTCAAAGGACTAAAGTGGGAAAGCAGCACACTGTATTCACTGATATGGGAGATCCAGATGAAAACATTACAAGATTTTGGCATTAAAGTTGGTTTTCACTGAGGTTGTCCAGAACCTGCCTGACCCTGAGTTGTTAGTGACTCAGCACCATCAACATTCCTTCAAATATTTCTCTTTAAAGGTGCAGGTAGTCATTTTGTTCAGCTTTTTTAATAGAAAAAATGTTGTGCTCATAAATTTACATTGATTAGCTGGTTATAAGCAACCGTATAAGCAAACTTAATTACGCTTTCCTGCTAATAAACAGTTTGATTATATTCTCATCACAACAACAGTTGCCTCAAAGTGCTTCACATTGTAAGGTAAACACCCTACAGTATTACAGAGAAAATGTCTTTGTCTAACAATTTAGCATCCACCTAAAAAAAAGAGAAAGAAAAATCAGCTAACAGCAATTACGAGTAGGTAGGTAGGTAATGCAGCTAACAGACGCCAACTGCAACTGCCAATAGCTAACAGCAGCAAACAGAGGCTAACAGCAACAATAGCTAGCAGCAGCTAACAGAGGCTAACAGCAACAATAGCTAGCAGCAGCAAACAGAGGCTAACAGCAACAATAGCTAGCAGCAGCTAACAGAGGCTAACAGCAACTGCCAACAACTAGCAGCAGCTAACAGAGGCTAACAGCAACAATAGCTAGCAGCAGCTAACAAAGGCTAACAGCAACTGCCAACAACTAGCAGCAGCTAACAGAGGCTAACAGCAACAATAGCTAGCAGCAGCTAACAAAGGCTAACAGCAACTGCCAACAACTAGCAGCAGCTAACAGAGGCTAACAGCAACAATAGCTAGCAGCAGCTAACAGAGGCGAACAGCAACTGCCAATAGCTAGCAGCAGCAAACAGAGGCTAACAGCAGCAATAGCTAGCAGCAGCTAACAAAGGCTAACAGCAACTGCCAATAGCTGGCAGCAGCTAACAGGGGCTAAGAGCAACCATAGCTAGCTAGCAGCGGCTAACAAAGGCTAACGGCAGATAATATGAGATGACAGCATTAACACACAGAAAAGTTGAGTATATCCTTAACAACTCACCTCAGTCTAGCTGTTATCCGTGAGAAGTGAGCTTCACTGACTTATCGACTCTTTTCAGAAAGGTTTACAGCCTCTTTGAGAGTAAAAACACATGGATGCTCCTCACTCGGCATTGACAGCAGGAGTAAGCAGTCAACTGAGAGCCTCTGTGCGCACTCACTACAGGTGGCCAGAGTTTCTGAGGTATCTTGGGGCTATAAAAATAAAATATCACAATATATTTAATTGTCACATATCACGATGAGTTCTTACAATCATCATAAAAAGATTAAATATTGTTTTTAGTACACTTTACTATACAGTGGGATGTGATGAACTTCTTATTCGCTGCATGCAAATTAATATTTATTTTTTTACCATATTTTTGCCATGTTACCATGTTTGACCTCATAATTGTGCTGTTTCAGTTTTTGATGATGTGAAACTGAGCGTCAAAACCTTTTGAAAAACAAAACACCAAAACTGGCTCCCATCAGACTCCCATGTTAAAATGTCCAACTTTTTTAAATACCGAGTTTAAAAACCAGGAGGTGATGTTTGATGTTGCAGAATCATCAGGGCCAAAAACTGCTAAAAGTGGTAGCTCTGTCTCCCAAAAGTTATGTTTGCATCCAATTTCCTGGAAGTTGCATAAAAACAAAGAAGTTCAGCCGAGTCCCAATGTGGGACTGTCCTGTTCACAATGACTTTTCTTTGGCAATGTCACAGTTTGGTTGGTTTAATTCTCAAAACATCCTGGTTTTTATTACAGTTTGGGTAAAAATGGCCCTTTGGTAACATCACATACATTCTGTTGTATTGGAGACCAAGTTTCCGTCCCATGGTTTCCTGAAAAAAAGAGCAGCCAGTATGAAAGCAATAGCACAAATGGTAAAATGACTACTTTGAGAAAATAATTGGGGCCTGTCACAGAGAAATATTCTTCATTTTGCATTGTAGTTGTTTGGGACCATCAGTGGAACCCTGTGTGGCACTGAGACGATCCCTGTGGGCCGCTGGTGCCATCACATCGGCCCTGACCACTGCGGTGGATCAGCAGCCATACGTGCTGCTGCCTTCAAAGAGGAGATCGGTGCTTTTGAAGGGGGAAGCGTTACGTACATCTCTGTCCCCGCTTCTGATAGCCATGTGATCTCAGTGGAAACTAAATTAGCAGTCACACACTCCCACTCCCACACGCTGTTAGCAGGCGGCTGGTTGGAGAGCACATCACAAAGGGAATAATTTAATCAGGAGCAGCACCTTTCATAAGCTTTCTCCCGGTGTCATCACATCAGACTGTGGCTGGGGACTAACAATGAGTGGCTTCAGTCACATGCACACAGACCTTCACAGAGGGCGGGCCTTGTTCAGCTGGCTCACCTCTGGTAGGCTGCTGTTTGTTCCCAAGTGACCCCGCCCATCCGTCAGAGCTGCCAGCAAGTTTGTTAATGAATGTGGTGAGGATGGCTCTGCGTGCACTGGCAGTGTGCACATATGGTTTTTTATAAATATGCAGCCGTTTATGCAGCTGAGAACTCAGAGTAACATGTTTACAGCCTGATACAAAAGCTGCTAGCTTCACCCTTTATAACAGCTGCACAGGGGGGAGAATTTCTTTGAAAGCTCACATGTTTAAAGTTTGGGGCGTGGCCTCTCACAGGTGGATGGTGACAGAGGCGGCTGTAGCTGCTAGCTGTCTGCAACACGGAAGAAGACGACTCCAACACGTCTCCTGCTTCAGTCACTGATCAAATCAGAGCAGCTGGCAACAACTCTGAGGGTGTATCTGCTCCATCATCGTTACACTGATTCATAATGACGTCCGGTGTTGTGTCAGACCTGAACACGAGGCTGTGCAAGGCCGCAGCAGCTCCACAGAGAGAGACCTCAGTTATTTGGTTCGTACCATGATGAGCGCTCATGTGTGGACTCTCCAGTGTCTTTGGTGCTGCTGAGAGACAGGGCAACATGTTTAAGGGCAAACAATGGGTCACATACAGGTGTGTGCAGAAAACGGGCAGTTTAATACTTTAAGCTGACGTGCATCTCTGGGGTTTGCACATTTCCTCAATTATTCAATCGGTTATTGGCCTTATTAAACAAAAACTCCGGGACAGCCAATCGTGTGCGATCATCAGGCCTCAGGAAACACTTATAGTGTCTGTGATAACAGAGGTGGAAGACACAGATGCGATTTTTATGATGTGAATCAGGCTGACATATTGGAACAACCCCAGTCTGACACACATTATTACAAGACAAAGATAAAAATGCACAGTCACGCGGGGGCGACTGGCTGGCGACGCCTCGGCCAGCAGGCCAGCTGGACGTCAGGGACGCCTCTGAGTTTGTCTCACATATCAGCACAGATTTAAAAGCAGCTCAAGGATGAACTCAAAGGCTTCTGGAAAAAATAATCCTCATTTCATCATCACTCCTGCTCTCGCTTGATCCCCCGCCCCAGAGGTCATGCAAGTCTCCGGGGAGTTTTTGGAGGTAGGAGAGGTGGGGTGGCGGAGGGGGGCGTACCAACAGGTTCATATGGAGGCCTTTGCTGCTGTGACACATTGTGACCTCCCCTGGGCTTTGGGCACAGTGAGAGCTCAGAGAGGGGGGAGGACGGCAGGGAAAGAGGAGGGAGTGAGGGAGGAGAAGAAGAAGAGAGGGCCTGTGCGTGTCTTCACAGTGTTTAGCTGTGATTAGAGCGACCGGCATCTCTGCGGTGGCTGTATATCCATCTGCCGCTCAGGGCCGAGCGGTGTGTTCCCGTTGCCATCCTCATGACCTCAGACCTAAACACACCAATTAACCACCACTGGACTTTCCACTTTCCTCAAAGTCTGGTCCAAACAAACACACCACTACATCTCCCCCCCCCGCCTCTGCTCATCTCTGATCTGCTGCTTCTCGCTCTGACCTACGAGAGAGAACATCGCCCTCTTTTAGCCAGCGGCAGACTCGAGCTGGGAAATACGCACTCGGCAAAAATAGTTCTTCACACAGAACCACAAACGATATCCAAGTTTGTTTAACCTGATGGCTTTGATTACACCTCGCACTAACACGTCAACATTTAACACATGCCTCACATATTTTCATGCTTTTTGATTTATTAGACCCCAAAAACTACATACGCTCTTTAATTTTAATGATGACTCTGTTCTTTTTCCAGGGTGGAATGATTGTGCACCATATTATTTATCAGTATATAAAGGAAATACCAGAAAGATAAACTTGATGTTTTTAAATGCTGAGCTCAAAATCCAGTGTTTGATATCTGACATTGCAATGACTGTGAGCAAAATCCTCAAAGGAAACTCGTGTTTCCTTTCAAGGACACTATCATATTGTACAAAGGCCAGCAGGGTCCACATCTGCAGCAGGGGGGTAGGCAGAGGTAGCACCAGAGAAATGGAGGCTGCCAAATGTGGAGTTCATAAGCCGATGGTGCTGCAGCCGATACATTTTTTAAATAAGTCAGAGAGGCTTCGGCAAATAAAACGCCTAAAGTTACGAGCGCTCAGCTCAGGTAGAGGCGCTTCTCCCCGTCCCCTGTGCGAGGATAATCCTGGCCTTTGTCTTTTTCTAAAACTTCCCCACTATTTGAGGAGCTGTCAGCAAAGACCAAACAATGTGGTTTTTTAGCTTACGAGTAACTGCTGAGTCTGTGGCGTATGAGTCTCGCCATGTGAAACGTGTACAGTGTATAAAAGCAATAAAACATCGAGTCCTTTACGTAATGTGCTGCTGTCAGGTTTATTTACACCTTATTGTCTGTGAGTGTTTATAAAAACGATGCCAGTAGGCTGTAAATCATTTTCCGGTAGTTTCTTGTGGCTTTTGTACATAAAGCCGTGCATATGAAGAATGTAACGCGTCATTAACTTCCCTGGAAGCTCGACATCTAGAGGGTGTGTGTAGTTTTGTAATCTCAGCCAACGACTGGGGGGGGCTTGTGAATACGCCAGTGAAAACAGCTCATGGTTTGGAGGGACAGAGAGTCACTTTGGAACTAATTACATTCAATACACACAATTTTATTTCAATTAAGCGTCGTACATTACGTTTAGACCTGCTTCCGATTCTCTTGGAGTCGGGGCTGCTGAACGTCGATGCGCCGTGATCCATCTCACGTGTCCCTGGCTGCGAGGGGGGAGGATGATTCCAGTTAAAGCTTTAAAGTCTGCGTGTGGAAGCACAGGCACAGAAACAGATCACCTCAGGCTCTGTGTTGTGGCATGGCTGTGTCAGGGCTGTGTTGGGACTTGTAGCAGCAGAGTCTTGACACTGAGCCCAGCAGCACCTGAGGGCCCCTTAACATGCAATGGTGGCCTTGTCAAGGCACAAAGAGAGGACGGAACCATTTGTCCCCTCTGCTGGGGCCAAGACAGGGACAGCTAGGGTCGGCGTTCAGAAATGGTGGCTTACGCTCGGTTTATTATAAAAACTGTGAACACCATCTCAAATAAATCAATATCAGAACCCCAGTACTGGAGTTTAGTTTCATCATGGTGTGGATATCTCACATCTACTGACTCAAGCTGAAGAAGGAAGCTTTCCAGGCTTGTTTGGCCCAGGCGTCTCCTGAAGCAGCAGACAGGTATTGGAAGGCCGATACTTGTCTGCTGTTGTGGAAACAAAACCTCAGGTCTGGGAGGACTTTCAGCAGGCCTCAAAGACGTTCTGGCAAGCCATTCAGCAACTCAGTAAGGGAAAGTAGGGTTCGGCTCAAGCCATGTTCTGGGGGAGGAAAGCTACTGACGTGGGCTGGGGACATTGTCAGGAGATGGAGGGAGCACTCTGAGGAGCTCCTAAGCCAAATACAGTGTCCTATTTGGAAGAGACGAGCCTGAAGACTCCAGAGAAACTTGTGAATTACACTGGCAGAGATTGCTGGGGTTGTTTAGAAGCTCCCTGTTGGGAAGGTCCTACCAGGAAGTTCCTCATCCAAACACCAGATCGAGAACAGATGACATTCGCCTGCCTCTGAGCTCTTCACATCATGTGTCGAGCTCAGAGGCAGACACGAATAAAACGTGGTTCAAATATCCGCCACATTTATCCTCTACATGTCAGACAGTGCTGATTTAGATAAAAGGCTTTAGATATGTTTGTTTTCATCCATGACATTCATCTGTGGACAGATCAATCTTTAGCTGAATGGACGATTCACAGCTGCTGGTGGTTCTTGTCAGTTGAACATTATCTTCTGAATTTTCTCCAGCCAATGATTAGGTTGCATTTTAACCCCATGCTAAACAAGCCTAGCTTAGATTAAACCATCTAAACTAGAAGATGTAACTCTTCAGCTTCTTTGTCAAATGGTTTAGATTTGATACGCTGAATCTGCAAAGATTTCCTATAAAAGTGTAGCTGTCATGTATCTAACATCACAGAGTTCACTACGTAAGCTGCTTTAGCCTATAGTTCTTTTGCTTTCCAAGCCACTTTGTAACCCACCTCCTCCTGTTTCTGCTCTCGCTGCCTCAGACGACCCGAGAACACCAAATATAAATGATCACAATAACAATCAGCGTTTGACCGCATTGTGTCAGATCCTGTCATTTGTTCTGTGAGGACAGTAACTGACTGATAGTGTTTCAGTTTACTGATCAAAAGACACAGCAGACACAGACAGGTAAAAATATTTGTACAGCTCTGAATCACAGGTGTTTGCTTGACCTAAGATGGCATCAGTAAGGCAATTTGAAATGAATACAGCAAGGTGGAAAATTGGATTGTGGAAGCTGTTTTACAAGCCCGGACTGATCGATGCTCGCGCGGTGCGAGCACGGAAAATCTTCTCTGAGGCTATCATTTCAACATAAGAGAGGAGAGGTGCCTCATTAGGAAAGCTGGCGTTGTAGGACTGAAGACTTCAGATAAAGTTATCAGTAAACAAGACCCATATCAGGAGGCGTTCATGGGACTCGACGCAGCCAATTTTCACTCATTTTTTCTCAGTAAAAGTCAGCTCGAACGTGCTCCACAGCCTCGACACGTGCAGACAAAGAGACAGCGGTAATCCCAGGAGGGCGCGCCGCATTGTTTACTGTTGCTACACGTCCAGTCTCCCTCCATTAGACGCTGACACTCTCTCACAGGACCCAGAAACCGGGTCGCCTCAGAGATGGCACAAGACAGTGAAGAAGAAAGACCGTCTCACACACACACACACACACACACACACACACACACACACACACACACACACACAAACACACACTGTGGCATCCCCTCTGCCAATCAAGGCTCACCCCTGTGTGTGACAGTGAATCAAAGACCGGCTTCATTAGCTCTCCAGATGCTTGTCCTATAATGGCATTCAGACGCACATGGACTACAGCTTTAAAATGATGTTCAGCTGACACACACACACACACACACACACACACACACACACACAACCTCATGGACTCAAACGCGCCTCCACTTGATCTTTCCCCCCCCTTTTTCCTCTATTTCGATGGCACTCGCTCACTCTCTCCCTCTTTTCTGCTTCTTTAGTGAAATGTGAGACTCCAGCAGCATTCCTTTCTATGGAGTGTGTGTGTGTGTGTGTGTGTGTGTGTGTGTGTGTGTGTGTGTGTGTGTGTGTGTGTGAGTGAGAGAGTGAAAGACAGAGATTCTGCGTCCAATTTATATTTTTTAACAGCAAAAAACAAACATCTTTTCTATTATTCATTTTCTGTTTAGATGCCTAAGAAAAGAAAAACAGCCCACATGATTGGCCCACAGGCTGACACACACACACACACACACACACACACACACTACAGCTGTGACATGGCTCACCCATTTCCGAACAGGAACACATTTATGTAAAACCAGGATCTGTACACACACATGTGTAACAGCCTCGGCGCGGCTGACGACCCCGCCGGGACGGCCGCCGTTAATCAGAGCAAGATGTTTATTTTCGTCTCTTTAATGATCAGATAGACGCACTCCACACGGACATCGACGTGTTTTCCACCAACATACATCTGTTTGTGTCATGATCAATCCGCTCTGACACATCAGCAGACCCCCCCTTCCTCCTCAGACCAGCACGCACACACAGCTGCCCCCCTACCTACCCCCACCGCCCGACCGCCATCAGGCTAGGGGACATAATTACCTCGGCTGCCTGTGACATTCCTGTTTAAGGGTCGGGGGTGAAGCTGTTCCCCCTCCACCTCCTATTACCTCCTTTTTGCACGCATGCTCACACTTCTTCATGCATGACTTTCTTATTTACTTTCAGGGAGAAGCGTTCAGTGGAAACGACACCAAACAAGTTCAATGATACACGCCGTACCTTCAGTCCTGCTTTAAAAATCCAAAGTTATCCAAAGTTATGGGACAAGTTTGATAGAGAAAAATGAATTCATGCAATCCAGAGAGAAGGGATTTAATAATCAGAGAGAGAAAATAAAAGGCATAAGGGACCTCGTAATAGATCTAATTTAAGAGTTAAAGGAAGAGGACTGGACAACACTCCAAACAGACATCAGTGTCAGTAACTCCCAGACTTTGAGAAGACCGCTCTGTGTTTTTGGCCAGTGTTTACCGTAGGCCTCGATGACACAATTTACTGAGACCGACGGCTGATAAATCAGACTGGAGATTGACTCAGGGAGCAGTGGGACAGCATTTCATATCCATACGTCCAACCATCCTCTTCTGCTTCCCCAAACAGGATCACGGTTGGACCGGAGTCTATCATTTAGGCCGAGAAGGACTAAAATCCGGACCTTTTGCACCCCCCCACGGAGCCTCTCCAATAAATCAATCTTTAAAACAACAACTAACTGAAATTCTTACATTTTGAAAGATTGCAAAGTCGTCCCTCTTTATCTTTTATACAGCTTAATTCTGTGGAATTAATGTATAGAATAGGGTCCATTTAATCAAATGATAATAACAATAACATATTATTATATCCAAACAGATATTTAATAACATGTGTGTTTGACTGATGAAACAAAGGCACACGGTTCAAAAGAAACAAACTATTATTCATTATTTTCAGATGTGTTTTTCATTTTAAATCATCTTATATATTATAGTTAGCTGGCTATCAGGTGACACACATAAAGCTTTTAATGGAGACTCAACCCCAACACATAAACCATCAGAAGGTTTATCAGGTTGTGTGATCATCAGTTTCACGTTTCAAACTGTGCCACAGCGTTCTGCGTTTTCTAGTCAGATCAAGGCTGTAGGGTTTGTTGGATTACAGAGGGACATAAAGCAGTGCGTCACGAGTGGGCTAACGATAGAGCCTTGGGGAACACCGACAGAGGCTCATGTGCTGGCTGTGAGCACAGGAGAGGTTCTGTCAGGGAGGAAAGGTCGATAGCGTCATTCATGAAGAACCCAGCAGGATGGTTCATGAATCACAGTTTCCAGACAGACACAGCAGAAACTATCAATCCAGAATTTTAACCTATAAATATGTAAGCTTTCCTTTCACTGTTACAGTAATTTTTAAGTATGAGTCAAGTTTACAATCCTGGAGGTTTTATAGTTTCATTTTCTTTATTACTTTTTATTTTTCTCTTGAATTCACTTTCATTTTACTTCTGTTTCATCTTCCGGGGCCACCTTAGCTCTACTGGATACTTCACATTAACAATGCACACGACTGCTTATAATGTTCTCACCACATACTGCAAACTTGTACGTTCTACACATTTCACAATAAAAACCTTATCCAGTGCTGAGTCAACAACATATATTGTTACTGCAACGTATAACGACGCAAAATGCATCTTTACTACGTCACATTCATTTTAGCCGAGACTAGAAAAATCGCTCAGCCAAAGGAAACTGCATAGAACGGCAGCAAGGTGTCCTGTTGGACTGTCCGGTGTCGAAGAGGAAGTGAAGACACGTCCGATGACATGACGGCTTTGATTTGCTTTGAACACGACTTATTCTTACTGCAAGAGGGAGGGCAGGGATTTACCGCAAAGCAGTTCAATTCAGTTTTATTTATACAGCGCCAAATCACAACAACAGTCGCCTCAAGGCGCTTTACATTGTAAGGTCGACCCTACAATAATACATAGAGAGAAAAACCCAACAATCATATGACCCCCTACGAGCAAGCACTTTGGCGACAGTGGGAAGGAAAAACTCCCTTTTAACAGGAAGAAACCTCCGACAGAACCAGGCTCAGGGAGGGGCGGGGCCATCTGCTGCGACCGGATGTAGTGAGAGAAGGAAGACAGGATAAAGACAGCGGAGTGGGGAAAGATGTAAGCATGCTGTAAAAGAAAAATCTGCACATCTAAAGCAATGAAAGTCAGAAGCATGAAAGAAGAAGTTAAAAAGAAAAAATAAAGGAAGTTTCTCCTGAGACGTCAGGTGAAAAAAAAAATGATGATCTGTAATAAAAAAAATAAAGATTCCCGTCATCCAACATCTGTGAGCTATTATAAAGAAATTATCGATGGAAGGAAACAAAACATTTTTTTTCATGATAAGGTTTATGTCATTTATCCCTCAGGGCGGGAAATTCCCGAATGTGCTTTTAATGTGGAGCATTTAAAGCTGATCTGTGATCACTTTTGTGTTGCCATATTTGTGAAAGGATGACCTTTTAGTATAATCTCTGTAAAAAGGTTAATATGTGCTGAATTTTTTAGGATTTAAATAAAATCTCATCTTTGGCTTTTACCAATAAAAAAGTTTTTTCAGTGAGAAATGCAGATTTTCATGTTTCTGAGAAGAATGTTGTCGGAAACAGGACACATACTATTAATATTTACTTTTACTATGAATATACTACTATACTTTAATACTTCATGAAGTGGTATTGATTAAAACCACAATATTTGAAAGTATTTAGGATCAAACCGTCTCTTTATGCGTCTCTATAGTTCAGGTTGTCTCCCCATCGCCTACAATCATGTTTTCATTTGATGCATTTTTCTTTTATTTATTCGTTTAACTCACAATGAGAAAAATTCTGAGAAATATGAAGGTCACATTGATTTATATGGAAATGTAAGCACTCCTCCAAGTCTAAACAACAAGCAGCTTGATTTTAATACGTAATATAATAATCACTGAACTTTGAGAAAGGTCTGAAGTTCTAATAAAGCAGAGCTGTGCTTTCTTTGCCTACTTGTCTGTACACTTCCTGTATGTGTTGCCCTTTGAGATCGTCTATTGGAAAACCGTGTCACCTGAAGTTTGGAGGTGGAGCTAATCAGGGAACAGTAGGGGTCAGTGAGTGGCTGGGGGCCGTGGTGGGGAGGAGGACAAGGAGGGGAGGTTGGGGTGATGAAATTGGAAAAGCATGTGGAGATAGCTGTGACTGTGGGACAGATCCAGACACCTCCAGATGCCTGGGCACCGAGGGGCCGAGGACCGCAGCGGAGCCACCCTCCCGTGGGACGTGACTCACCTGGAAGGAGGGCCAAGCGCTGCCAGATGTGGAGGAAGCCGCCTGGGTCCCTCACGCCAAGCCCGTCGAACACTGTCTCGATTGTGCAGCAGCATATGCTTCCAGTCAAGGGTGAAAAATGCAGGCACCAGCACATGCCAGAAGTCTTTCAAGCATAGCCCAGCAGTCAGCCTCCAGCCTTACACCCACTGATCCACACACACACACACACACAGCAGATCCTCCCAGTCAGTGCGGTGCAGACATGTCACCACACAGCAAGTCGAGGCTGGTTAAACCGTACCCTGTTTTACACACACATCCCGCTATTCTGCCCAGGAGAAGAGCACTCATTACGCCGGCTTTGCTTGTTGACACTGACGCAAACAGAGCCGCCACCGCGGGATCTCCGATCACATGTCACAGATTGAGGTGTTCCTCAAACACAGGCGTGACAGCGTTGCGTTCTGGTTGTACTTCCTGTAATTAGTGTGTTCAAATCCAGCGTCTCACCTACACAGGTTTCATCAGCTTGATCTCTGCTGCTTTAATAAAAGGCCACCACCATAAGCTGTATATCAAAGATGGACGGAGCCACCGTGATGCCACCCACTAGCTGAAGACTAGTGGACATTAGTGGAACTGCATGTTTTGGGGTTTCAGCATCAGGCTCATTTTAAACCACCGGAGGCTCCACACCATCAACACAGGCATGAATGTGACGACCTTCATGGAGTGGGAAAGCCGCCTCCAAACTATTTCTGTGGAATATCGCTCAGAGTTCCTTGAACAACATCTATAAAAATGTCTGAACTCAGACAGTTTGCCCTGCATCAGACACCGCTCACGTCGCCCACCTCCTCAGAAATGGCTCTCCTTGTCCAGGATGAATGCAGGAAAAATGCAGACAGGCAGACGGTGGGGGGATATGAGGAAGAGTTGAGTTCACTGTGTCTCGGGACTGTGAAGTGTCAGCCAAACAAACACAGATGCCACTGACTGAGCCGCCTGAGTCACTCCAGATGACTTCATCACCGTAGTAACGTCCATACTGCTCTAATGGACCGGGGGTCTGCATGGGGAACAGCAGTGACACGGTCGGAAAAAACCCAGCCAGCCCCACTTAACCCGACGCCCACTCTCTCAGACAAGACGCTGATTTTGCAACACTGAGGAATCGTCACTTGGCTTGTCTTTGTGTGTCTCCGTGTGTGTGTGTGTGTGCCTCAGAGGTTTCCTCGAGTGTGCAGGGACATGCAGCTGGTGAGCACGCATCTCTTTCATACACCAAATCTCATCCAAATCCCCCTCACCTGGAGCGACACACACACACACACACACACACACACACACACACACACACACACACACAGATGGCTACCTCCAGCCTGTAAAAGTCCGAGGGCCTTGTGCAGGAATGTGCGTGTTGCACAATGACCTCATTGTGCCGTGATATGGCTTGTCTGAGCCGCGCTCTGTGGCAGAGTCACACCTGTTCCACCTATGCCAAAGGGCTGACAAAGCCAGAGATACATCAATCAGCATTTAGAGTGCACAGACGCACACACAGAGACCTGAGACGCATGCATGTACATGCAGAGATGTACACACACGCACACACGAATGCTGTGCTGATGTGGCACTGTCTCCGTCTGCAGGGTGGCTCCCCGAGCGTGATTATATCAAATGAGCTGGGACATGAAGGGATGCTTTGACAGATTTTTAAATACTTCATTTGCTTTGACTTGTTGGCGGTTTGAGCGTGCTCACCGAGAAGCACAACAGGACAATTTGTTACTGTTTGCAAAGATTTGGCAGCATTTTATTTTATCCAGCCAGGAAGTCCCCAGAGATTAAAATCTCCCTTTCACATCCATAATTGGGATATTTAGTAGAAATTAAAGCGATAACATCCAACAGAGACTAAAGATTTTTCAGTAAACGTGGTTTGAGCACATCCCTGCTATGCATGACAAGTTTGGAACCTTTTGACTGAACAGGAAGTCAATGACAGTCAGAAAATAACCTGCAGCGATGGAAACGTCCCTGCGCCCCGTGATCCTCCTCTCTGAGGAGCATCATCAAAAATGAGCTGTCCCTCTCGTCCATCAACAATCCTGCTCACTCAAAATGAAGATTCATCAGCTTCTCAGTTCTCCTTCCACGTTCTCTACTCACTTTTTTCACTTCATAGCACGTTGTTATCTCCATCCTTGATCCCCTGACCTGCTGCACATGCATCTGGCAGAACCAGGACGAGTTTCTGTTTGCTTGTCTGAAACCAGCCGTGAAAATGTTGCCTCACACAACGCTTCAGCCTGCACCTTAGTGATTCAGCTCGTTACTGTAATTTATTAAACTGTATTTCATTATTTAAATAAAATGCATATTTAGTTTACAGATGTGTATTTTTATATTATCCAACAGCACAGCGTTCATTGTTTGTGTCTTCTGCTCACAGTCTGATTAATGTCTACCCAGAACGACTTTATAAATAAGAATTCATATTTTAAATGCGAGTCTCACAACAGCCAGTTCAGTTTTGTTCAGAATGAATGACTTATAATCCAAGTCCAGCTTTCCCCATACAGAATGCTGTATTCCGTAGTCTTACGCTCTTATTTTGAAAGGTCAGTCTCTACCTAGCTAGTTTCCTTTCTGCAGGAGCATAAAACAAACTATATTATTTTGCAGTTTTTTTAAGCATGTGTGACTTGTGTGCCACGTTTCCACAATCTCACTGTTCAATGAGGCCTTCAAATGCGACCTCAGTAAAGATGATCAATAAATCTTTTTAACCCACGTTTGGGAAATTATTTTATTACAGCCGGTGAAACAATACATATAACAATAATAGCAGTAGTATTTGAAGTGCAGAAACAGAACTGCAATGCACTGATGGATATTATCAGTTTAAATATAAATAAGATAAACATGGAGAACAAACATTTAAAATAAAACAGGAAGTAAACTGAGTGATGAATTCAAAATAAAGAGACAAAAACACGAGGTGGTGAGCGCGACAGACGCTTCATTTGATACAAGCGTTTTTGGTGTTGTAGCTTTTATGTTCGTGTGATTTTTCAAAACGGAAAACTTCAACAATCTATTACAGAGACATTTGTATTTAATTTGGTCTTTCCACAAGGTTTTTTCAACTGCAGAATTAGTTGAATGCTCCGATCTGAACACAGCACATATAATTATATGCTCTTATTTTGAAATATTTCATATTATGTGCCTTTTATTCTAACGGTCAATCTCAGAAACTCACTGTCGGTCTGTCTGCATGATCAATAGTTCTTAATAAACACGACAAATCGTATTTGTTGATTGCATCTTGCGTGCAAACGTCCATTACGTTTCTTTGAGCCTGAAGTTCATCGCAGGCCCTCGGCTTCTTTCTTACACTTACTCCAACCAAGACATGTCACGGTCACTTCCTGGAGCCACGACAGACTCATTAAGACGGTTTCCACAGTGTCATTTGATCCACTGGCTCATTGGCCTGACGGGTCCCCAGTGCCGGAAGACCGCTTCCAGTAAGCCTCTGATACTCTCATGATAAAGGCTTCACTGGAGGACCAAAGTGATGTTTCAGTGGGAAATGACTGCTGCTTGTCACATTATCACCACCACTCTGAGAAGAGTTAATCAATACCCATTTTGTGAAGGTCCATCTGGGAGAGCTGCTGCTGCTGCTGCTGCTGCTGCTGCTGATGATGATGCACACTAAGGCCGGAGATAAACTTGCTTTTTAACCACACGTTCGTGCAGACCGCCAGCTGCATCATGGACATAATTGTTCCCATACTGTCTTATGTACTACACGTGTTAATGGAGGAAACGCCAGAGATCTTTGAACTCGGAAAACTTGGATTTACAAGAAATAAACCAATAAAAGTGGTGACATAAAGAAAGTACCACAAACTGCAGTTCCTCCAATGTCCAGCAGAGGCTCCAGCAGTGAGTCAGTCCCCATAGACTCCCATGTTAAAACTTCAAATAAACACGTTTACAGCCTGAAACACAAACTGTTTAAGTCTCTGTGGATGATTTCCTCCTTCATAACACCTGCACGCTTTTATAGCTTCCTCTTCTTTTTGCTGCTTCCTTTAGAGATCATCTGCCTTCATCTCACCCCATCCCCATCATTCACCCATGTCACGCCCCGTATTATGCACCCTGCTGTTCATGTGCTTAAAATGGGAGCACTCACATCGTCCTCCTCCATGAAGGAATCTGCTGATTCATGCTTACAGTAAAACTGAGGAGTGAATCAGCGGTTTGATTGCACATGAACACAACGGCAAACATTTATTTTAACACAGCAGAAGAGTCTTGGAGGCTGCAGCCTGCCGCCTCAGCTGCATTTTTACCTGGTCTCACATTTGACCTTGAATAAAGATGAACTTTCATTTCATAAAGTTTACGGGGCTCCTCATGACTAAGACTAAAGTTTCCAGAGTTTTCATCATCTAAAATCAACGGCGACATAAAAAGGATGACGTTGTAACCTGGTATGACTACGCTCGTGTGAGCGTTTGATCTCAGGATGAATGCTGAATCCTAAAATAGCAGAAAAACACCAGATAAAAGTAGAGTAGGCTGCACCTGCAAACACACAGATCCAGTTTGCTGAGGTGAATTTTATGGGTTAAATTTGACTCATCAGTATGAAAGCACCACATCTCGAACACTGCTGTGAAAATCCTAAAGCGTGTGTGTGTGTGTGTGTGCTTGTATTACTCATGTTCAGGGTTACATAAATCTATTTACACAATGGCACTGTGAGGATCTGCTCTGCTTTTAGAGCGAAACCTCCTCAAGTCTCAGAGATGTGCAGTCTTTGCATTTCAGCAGGACATTTTTCAGGTTTGAGGACTTCAGCAGTGATCAATAACAATAAAAACAATAATAACAATAATCAATACTGAAGCTTTAACTGGTGCAACACAGCCACCGCACACACAGAGCAGAGATAATGGCCGTGATATGAGCTGCATTAACATGTAAAACAATCACACACAGAGAAAGTCAGAAGGCATCCGACATTTTGACATGTAACTGCAGTATAAATGGTATAAAGTTATGTAAACAGATTTGTTTTGAACAGTTTAATTATTTACAACTTATATGAATAACTGGAAAAATAATCAAAATAGTGTGAATATTCTAGCTAAGAATTTAAGCTGTTGGGAGCGAGGTAACATAACCGACCTATGGGCTGCGATTCCTCTAATGGCCAGCAGGGGGCGGTGTCCAGCAAATTCTATGAGAAGATAAAGCCACTGGTCACCTGATCGCGTTTATCAGTTGCTAGTTTTAGAAGAAGGGGAAGATTCAATGAATGAAATTCTGACGCCTTCGTTGGGTGGAAGCAGAAATCACAGCCGAGTACCGACGGACGGAAATCGGCGTGATGATGTCGGCTGTGTGTGAAATGCATTTTGAAGCCAAAATCTGTCTGAAACATTCAATCTAAAGTTCATAAAACACCTCACCTATCTTCACACACACACACAGACGAGATTATCCACTTTAACTCATCTTAAATAAAGTTTTCAACATCTCTTGATGATAATCCTTGAAGCTTTAAATGCAGCAACACCCAGAATGAAGAAATAAGCAACTCAAACTGAATTATGTTGAAGCTGAAATTCACTTTGATCCTTCTGAGAAATCTAATCTCCTTTCTTTGTGAAGCATTTCACTAAATCTATTTACACACACAAACAGACTTTATTAAAGCAGCGTTCCCTTTTGGCTTGGGGCGATCGTGGCTCAAGAGTTGGGAGCTCGCCTTATAATCGGAAGGTTGCCGGTTCGAGCCCCGGCTTGGACAGTCTCGGTCGTTGCCTACTAGTGGTGGTCAGATGGCCCGGTGGCGCCAGTGTCTGGCAGCCTCGCCTCTGTCAGTACGCCCCAGGGTGGCTGTGGCTACAATGTAGCTTGCCATCACCAGTGTGTGAATGGGTGGATGACTGGTTGTGTAAAGCGCTTTGGGGTCTGTCAAGAGAATATTGTATAATATGATCAGCTATATGAAATGTATCTTATTATAAATTATTATTATCACACAGAAAAGTATAAATAAAGGACGCGGACAGTCAATAGACGCAGATCCTGTGTACATGACTGCCCCTCGCGAGGAAAAACTTCTGCAGTGTTTGTGTGTTTTCTAAACTCAGGAGTCTTGGCTAAAGAAAGAACGGCAGGGTGATTTAAAGAAATCCCCTGTCAGGGTCCTTAGGGACTAGTGAAACAAATACAGGCCATTTAACAAACGCTTCATATTAACAAGTTTCAGACCAAACCTCAGCAGTCACGTGACGATCACGGTGGCAGGTTTTCATGAACGGTGTGATGGTGGGCCGCTAGGAATTGTGGGGCAGCATTAATAAAGGACGAATTGAAGCTTCTCTCCTTAATATTTGGAATTTTTATTAACATTAAAAGCGTTGGAAAGTCATTTTTTCTGATGTAATTCATTAATGTGCTTTAAAAAAAAAAGCCTATCTGACCAACAAGAAGCAATGTGTCAAAAATGAGGTTACTAAAGGAGTACCTCAGAGCAGATGTATCGGGCTGCTTTCATTTTTAGTCTTCATCAGTGATTTTCCAGCTGCAGTAAACAGGGATTGCTCAGTTTGCTGATGACTCAATGATGTATGCAGCAAAATGTTCAAGTGATGAGTAAAACAAAATAGAGCCACAGCATGTGGGAGACTACTTGACAAACAATGAACTGGTGTGAGTTGTTAGTAAAACGTTTTATTGGCCACTAGGGGGCGACTCCACTGGTTTCAAAAAGACTTGCAGTCCAATAAAAATCTGAGAAATGGCCGACTAACTCCTGTAACCACAGTTCCCAATGATCATTTCAAGTCATCTTGAATAAAACATGAAGTATCTCCTTAGATCACCATGACCTGGATGACCCGGGTGACTGAGAACCGACACAGACAAAATATGAAGCTTGTTTAACAAATTCTGGTCATTTAAGTTTCAGAAATTCAGATTGGCAGGTCAATAGTCTGTCCTGAGCTCATGAGCTTGCGATCATAATCCTCCCATCTCTAATCACATCCAGTCACGAAACACAAAAATGTCCCTGTCCCCATAACAGGACTCCGGGAACATAGTGAATATGTCCATCTTTTATTTACAGTTTGTGACCAAAACAGTGAGAGTTAGTACAGGAAGAGGAAGAGGACCAATTAACATGGTCTATACCGGGGGTATCAAATATAAGGCCTGGGGACCAGAATCGGCCTGGAAAAGACTCCAGTCTGGTCCACTGATGGTTTTGAAGAAAGTGAAGATTTTGGACTTTTGTCTGTATTTTTAGATAAAGTCTTACAGCTTTTGCTAATAATGAAGACCTCGCCCACGAACATTCATAGTACACCCAAGTAATACGTAAACAATGTTTTTCACTACCTACTGTGGAAATCTCAGATCTTAACAGTGGGTCCACAGTCTGTGTGTCTCTGTGAGTGCAGGCAGTATGGAGGACCCGGGGAGGAGCAGCTAAGGTTGGCGGGGTTCCTGATAAACACAAACAAACCTGGACGTGTAAACTGGAAGATTTCCCGTTCCCGGGCTGCCTCCCGCCAAACTACAGAGCAGCCGAGCTCTCCGGCACAGACGCTGACAGCGGGCAGATCCCGGAGAGCTGAAACGGTGATCTGGGTGGGTATGAGAGCGCTGTGGGTTAGCGCTGGTTCTGTGGAGGCTGCAGCTGAGAGGCTCAGAGCTGTGGGATTGTGGGATTGTGTCAGGCTGAAAGGGGATCCAGCACAGGGCAGAGAAACACAGCAGCTCCCCCTCACTGCTGGAGCTCACCGCTGACACGCTGCCAAGTTCTCAGGGCTCACACACACACACACACACACACACACACACACACACACACACACACAGCAAAAAGTACATATTCATGCAGGGGTGAAGACACAGTCACACAGTACTACACACACAGTCACACATGTGTGCATAGTAATACACACAGATGCAAACTCACACACACCCACACACACAAGTACAGCCTCACACTTCAAATATGAGCTCTGCTGAGTTACTAAAAGCACACATAATATCCTCCACCGTGCTCCTCGGTGACATTCCCGTCTTTTTTTCCACAGTACTCAGAGATAGAGGGAGGGAAAAGAGCAGAGACATTTTACCAGGAAAATGGATTTCTTTTGTTCTGATTCGTCTCATCCCCGCAGTCAGCGCGCTCAAACGCGTTCGGGTTTCTGAAAAGCAACAGTTGAATTTGAGAAAGAGCAGGGTCACGGATTCGTTAGAAAATATTCTAGTTTTTAATCAAATGTATATCTGCCTGCATGAACACATCTGAGCGGAGTTGTGTTATGTATGGCGTTTCACTTCTTTTCCAATATTAGACATGAACATGGCGTCTGTCAGAGGGTCAGCGTTATCGCAGCATCAGGCGTTTCAGTGAGCGCCGCAGGCTGAGTTTAAGTTTGAGAGATCACAAAGCCAGGCGAGGAGATCTGATCGTCAGCACTGTTGTCTTTAATAATCATCCATAATCATTCCCTGCCTGTAAGTCTTCTCAGTTTTAGACATACACTGGGATTAAGTCAACTTTGATCAGGCAAATTTTTGCCTGTTCGGAAAAAACAGACAGAAAAATGTTGACTTGAGAACCAAAAGATCTGAAAAAAGGTTTCATAAAAGCTGAAAAGAAGCAGCCAGGAGACACGAGGCACAGGAACTCAGACGAGGAAAAGCACAGGACTCAACAACAAGGAGGAAGACAGAAACAGGAAGTGAAAACAAGAACAGCGTACTGAAACAGGAAGACACTGGAAACCAGCGCTGGTGAAACAGAACCCGGACTGGTTTCTGCTCCTCTCTGCTGCAGAAACAATTCAGTCGAAGAGCTTAAACTGCTTTTTTTTTGTTTTACGAATATAAACCGCGTACAGAACTACAGCTGGTACCTCCTGGACTACAAATCCAGGAACTCTTGGATCTGAAATATTTTCCTGCTGCGATCAGAGGGAGTCAGAGGAGGAAAAAGCACATGTCGGGACGTCTGTTCGGGGACGGGTTTGACCTGTTGGGACCCGTCAGGGTGAGCCATCAGCCAGCTGTCCAGTCATTCTCCTTCCCGTGATAAGTTCCAGACTGGCTTTCACTCCTTGTCACCCCCCCTTACACTCACAAACCCCCCGCCTAAAGCCTGCCTCTGCACTCCCTTCATCCCTCCCTCCCTGGCTTTTCTCCCCTGTGTCCCATCGCCGCACATCATCAATACCCCTCAACTCCGCGGTGCACCCCCCTCCACTACCCTTCACCCCTTCAGCACCCCTCTGGAACCCCTCACTTCAAAAGCCTGCCAGCTTAACATGTCATTGATTACAGCAGGAGGGGCCTGCAGCCGTAGGCTACGTGGAGGCGGTGGAGGTGGTGAGGCTTTGCAGCAGCCATCTCTAACTGCCGGGGAATCACACACACCATCAGGAAATCAAAAAAAAGCCACCCCACTCAGATCTCTCACACATATCCATTATGTGTTCTGTAGTGCAAAAACACTCACAGCGTCCCGCTTTTATTCAATTATCAGTGCTGGAAACAGATGGAATGCAAACACTGATAACAGTGCGAGCGGCACTGAGTCATCAGGTTCCTCCGAGCATCATCAATCATACGATCGTTTTTCAAGTGTGATGGAGGCTGGCGCTCTCCTCTGCCAGCGTGGTGAGTGCGCTCTGCCAAAGTGCCTCAATGCTTTTAATGGTACAACTTGTAACTGGGACGGTTCCCAGTAAGGTGCGGTCATTGCCCCAGTTTGAACCTCTGTGCACCGTCCGAGTGTTGCTGACCGTCTCCTACGATCAGCTTCTTAAACCTGACGTCGTTAACCGATTCCAGCTCCAAATCCAGATGAGAGAGAAAAATTCTTTGAGCTCCAATAAAACCTTCACCTGTTCACCCGGCAGTTGCAAGAAAGTTTAACCTCCATGAGAAAGCTGAAGGGCTCCAAAAAGACTAAAACATACGGCTCTGTTAGAACTTTGGACGTGACTGAAGATGGAAAACTAAACAGCAGCAACAAAGTCGGGTCACCTGATGATGTGCTAGCTCGTGGCTAGCTATGGCTAGGCTAACATGAGCACATGAGAACAGAGTCCTCGGAGAGAAACGTTATCATACAGCAGGAACAAGAGGCTAAAAACAAACCAAACCTGCATCCACAGTGAGGTCAGTCATTCATCTGCTGCTGAGTGGTTTGCATTATTTGCTCAGAGGTTCACAGGCAGCTTAGTGTGACGCAGCGGTCTTTAGACAGGAAGAGGAAACAAACCAACCCACCTGTGATAGTGATAATGTGAACTTACACACAAATTTAACTTAAAAATATTAACATATAAGAGTGAAGTTGATGCTTTCCATCATCTCTCATTCTGTTTTTCACAGATGTCTCCTATAGAGTGTCTCCTGACACTGCACCATAAACTTTTAATGCTAAAAGGTCAGGGATGAGATATGGATTGTTTAGATGTTTGAAATTTTTTTTTTACAGAAAATCAGAATGTTTATTTAAAAGCTATGGTTTTAGTTTCGAAATATTGGCCTTTTTAGCAAAACCCGGATCCTGCAGGCGTCGCTGGTGTCCTGGTGCATATTAGGAGGTTTATATTAGCGCAGATTGTGCCTGTAGGGACAGAAATGCATCACTGTGTCTGAGAGCGTAGTGCCACGGGGTGGTCCCCCGGTCCACCTGCACACACACAGACGTGGTCACGGACTAAAGGTATGCACAAATGCACATTCCCGGGTTGGACATGTGGCGGGCCACCCAGACCTCCTTTTCCTCTAAAACACATCTGGTAGCTCCATTAACGCAGCACAGGGGAGAGTTCCTCCCTCCGTCTCTGCCCAATACCGGCTCATGTAGAGCACGCCACCTCCACGGAGGGGCTAATTGGCCAAATGAGATGTTTGCACACAGTCAGCTGTGTATGTCAACAACCTACTTAACAGTGATTACGCCGTGAGCGATGATGTTTTAGCACCGGTTTTCCCCGGCGCAGAAACATTTTCCAAACGTGTCTTATCTATGCATCAGTCTGTTTTCTGCATCAGTTGTGCAGCAGAGCTGTTCCAGAGTGCTCTCACAATGCGTATCAAGTCTTTTTTAGCACGCCTACGCATAGTCTGTTTATTCATGAGACAATAGCAACCACACAAATCCACCTCTCCCTTCAGATATCTGGTCCAGTCATCGTCACATCTACGGAGCACAAGCTGTACTCACGCTCAGGTGGCTCATCGTGTGGCGGCCCTATCCTGTTCTACACAGGCAGAGAAACAAAAAAAGGCTCCTCTCCCACAAGATATTTGATCCTGCTGCCATTTAAAGCGCACCATTCGCTTTGGTTCATCCATCAAGATGTAGCGCTGCAGTTTGGAAGCACAAATGGAAGGAAGGCCGAGCTTCGGGGTTGGTTCAGAGAACCTAAAGCAGAGGCGGTAACTCCTACATGATTTCAGCACACAAATCAAGTTTTTCACTGCAGGGTACGATTGTCTTCAAAAATAGCAAATTATGCTCGACACAGAGTGATTTCAGCATTTCTAAAGGCAGAGATGTCCCCTGCCACAGCGCTGTATTGATTTAAAGTTGGAGAAAAGTTAAGTGCAGCTGGTAACAAATGTGCTCACAGCCTTAGGAGCACATCTACATGCATTTTAATCAGAATATTGCCAGAGCATTGTCATAGCTGTGTATGCTGCACTGCAGCAGTCAAGCTGTAACCTGACGTTCATCTTCCATCAGCGGTTCAAAATCCTGCTTATTCAGTGTACCGCTGCACGTACACTGAATAAACTTCACGTTTCTGGAGACGAGACGGCTCGTTTTGTTGTAACTCGTCTTCTCATTTTAAGAGTTTGTTCTTAAGCTGGAACTGCTGAATATTCCTCCAAATCTGGTCCTGTCACACGTCTCCAAAGATGATTGGTGAGAGGTTCCTGGAGGTTGCAGACCTGAGTGAAACTGGTCACAACAAGGTACACGGTGCTGCAATGACAGCCTCCGACTTTGGTCACTAGCAGCTTGCAACGGTCTCCTGTAGTTTGTATGGAAGACTCTGGAAAACTCGGCTCCGAACACTCCGGTTTAATTCACTTTACTTTTATTTATATAGCACCAAATCACAATAGTAACCTCAAGGTGCTTTATATTGTAAGGTAAAGACTCTACAGGAACACAGAGAAACCCCAACGATCAGTCGACCCCCTACGAGCAAGCACTCGGCGACAGTGGGAAGGAAAAACACAGTTTTAACAGGAAGAAACAGGAGAGCAGAACCAGGCTCAGGGAGGGGCGGGGCCATCTGCTGTGACCGGCGTTGGGTGGGAGGGGCCGAAGATTAATAATAACTAATGATTAAATGCAGGGAGGTGTATAAACACACAGACAGGACAAAGACTTGCCAGCTACCCTCCATGTGTATAAATAGTCAAGGCTTTGTGTCTGAATGGTTCAGAGGCTGGAAATGAGTGAAAAAACCTTTGAAAGAGTTTCAGAAACCTGGAGAACTGTTGCTCAAGAGCACTTTAAAATTATAAGAAGGCCTGGAAGCAAAATATAAAGAAATGAGTGCTGTGTCCTTTATCAATTACTCTGAACAACAAGCTATAAAATGAGGGATTCTTCACTTTAGGAAGGTTGTTTAGCAGGTGGATAAATGCAGCCTATCCCTGAGGTTGGAGGTATCTCATTAAAGATCCGTCAGATTTTACACAGAAGGAGCCGAACGAAGATTCATTTTAAACCTCAGCTCATAGAAACAGACAGAGTTACTGTCAGCATCAGAGGATCCAGTAAATATCACAAATATACATCCTACATTAAAAAAACTAAACTCTTCTGTCAGCTGTGAGGTTTTATAATCGCGTGCATGCGTCAGCCTCCAAAGGCAAACATGCATTACGAGGGCCGAACACTGACGCATCATTTCAGCGAACAGCACCAACACAATTGATTCCTCTGACCGAGCTATGAAATGAGTGGATTCAACGTTTTTACAAGCCCTGATGTTTTCTACTCAAACTGAGCCGAAGGAGCAAAGTTTGAGAGCAAAGTTACTTCTGCACAACACTCGTTTACATTCACAACACTCTTTTTTTGCCAGGGAACATCAGCCAAGTTCCCTGATCAACCGTGTGGAGGTAGATAGCGTATGGATGCAGCATGTCTCTGGGCTAAGCCATCAGAGATGTTCATCTCTCCCTTCAGTGAAAGCGCTCCAGGTCAGTGAAACCAGAGGGGAGAGGGAGAGCCGAGCTGACCAGAGCCTCCACAACTTTCATCTCTGATTACACAGCTCCTCTCTCTGGAGTCTACGCTCCTCCACCCCGGCATACTGATCAGGCCGATTCAGCCCTCCATGATCACTGCAGCTCACAGACTCCCCCCACCTCTTCCCATCTCCGCCCCCACCCCCCAGCCCTCTCCTGCAGCACCTAGGGTTATCGTCAGAAGTCTATAGCCCCTCCGAAGTCTCAGTAGAAATCAGCAGGGCCGGATCGGTGAGAAGGCCCAGGCCAGAGGAGGCCTTGGAGAGGAGGAGAGGTGCTCTGGCTCTTGAGAGACTCCCCTCCCGGCTTTTTTGAAGTGGGGGGGAGGGTGAGCGGAAGGAAAATCAATAGGCGAGGAGCAGGAGGCCTGTGATGGCATGGCTAATCGGGTTTCTGCATTAATGTTTCAGACGCTGGGAGAACTCGTTGCCCGTCTCGCTGTTCTCAGGGCCTCAGTGCAGCCTTGCACAATAAGCAGCAAACACATCGACACAAAAGGCTGCTGAGCGGCTCGCAGGTTTGCTTACACTCGCTCGCAGTACAACACAGAAGAAAGAAGGACATGTCGACGGGAAGATTTCCTCCCAGACGCGATGCAGCAGGAGCCTCAAACTTTATGCTGAATGAGGCTGATCTGCAGTCAGATGTAGAGGTTGGATAATCTCCACAACTCCGGAGCAGAGGAAGAGGCTAACACACCTGGCACTGACGTATCAGCCGTGTCTCCTGACCGAGCGTCTCCTCGTCTTTTTATCACGCTGCAGTTCTTTAAAACACAACCCCCCAGAATCTGTGCAGTCAGCGTTCTCGGCCCTCCAGCTTCAAGTTTTGAAAACCTCACAGTTGTTTCTTGTTCAGCTGATGTATCTGCACACATTTACACTTGTAAAGAGAATAAACCAGAGCGACCCATCTGAGAGGGGAACAATAATTTCCACCGGGAAAACCTCCCCTGCTCCTCACCTCATGCTGGTTTCAGGTGACCTTATGACTTTACCTGTTAATGGTTAATGATGTCAGATTGAGAAGTGGATTACCTGAGCCGACCAGAAGGAGCGCGTAGAAGAAACCGCCCTGAAAAATGCAAGCCGTAGGTCACGGCTGAGATAAGCCCTGAAAACTGGAGATTGCTGGAGTGTATCAGGCTGCGTTGGAGGAACAGCAGTCCTCCCCGACACTGAATCATAATCTCCAAACTCTGGTGTTTATGCCACAGTTTCGACATCGCTTTGCTCTGACATTAGCCGTGTATAAATCAGGCTGCGACAGGCAGGCAGCTCCCTTCCAGAGGCTGGTACGGGAAGGTAGCTGCCACGGGCTGCTCCCAAGGCCCCGACCCACCACCGCCACCTCCCTGCCTCAACACCAGATGTGCTCTGCTATCTGCTATACACCCCAGCCCCTCACACACACACACACCACTCACACTGACAACCACCAATGCCTCCAACCATGCTGAAATATTCACTCTCTGCTCTCCTACGCGCTGCCTGTGCTGGTCTGCAGCCAGCAAACAGGGACGTAAACTCACGCCGCCTTCGAGTGCTGCTCGGCTCGCTCTCCTTTTTTTTTTTTATTAATAAAATAGCAGACTTCATCTTAAGGGTATCTGCAAAATGCTCACTGGCAATTTATCATATGTTACAAACCCCAGATGCGTGCAGCACAGTTACTAAATCTGATGGATTCGTATTTGGATACAAAGAGATGAGCAAGACCAAAAATGTGCAATGTTTCCTTCGAGCATTAAAGTTGATGCTAAAGGCAACAATCAACCTGCAGAGCTGGAAACGG
Source organism: Oreochromis niloticus (assembly GCF_001858045.2). Lineage (NCBI taxonomy): Eukaryota > Metazoa > Chordata > Actinopteri > Cichliformes > Cichlidae > Oreochromis > Oreochromis niloticus. Next base: position 39,048,766 of record NC_031965.2, read on the forward strand.
GCGCTGAAAGCTGCAGTTCGCCCAGCGTCTGCTTCCTGTCTGTGGGATAAATGCACCACCATAGTCCAGCTTGGTGCTGTGACCAACGAATAACCTTATAAAAATAATTGTTTGTTTTATGATAGGGAACATTTCCAGTTAGATGTAGAGGTTTTGTAAAGTCTTAAAACACTTTGCTGGGGACCCGTCTGAAGACCCCCAGCTGCTTTAGCTGAAACATCAGCAAGTCACCGACTACATGTTAAAATAATATATATCACATTAAAAAATCCACACGAAGTAATTAGATCATCCACAGCTGCAGTTATTGTGTGTTTTTAAAGGCAATCACAGTGAAGAACACCGCCCATCAAACCCATCAAACACCTCATGTGCTGAAATGAAAGCAGGTAAAACTTCAACACGTCTCACTTTGTGTCTCCTTCTTGGAAACTGAGTCAGCATTTTTGCCAGTTTCACCTTTTATGGAGGAAACAGGCATGTTTGGAGCGTTACGGCCGGATGTCAGCGGTTGACTCACCGGTGTCATGTCTGTCTGAGGACGCGCCCACATCTGATTCATCAGAGCCGCTTTGTGACAATCTCAGAAAAACAGAAACGAGCAGAGTGTAGTGAAGGCCGGCCACAGCTTTCGCACCTCTGCTGCTCAACACCTGCAGCTCATCAATAACTGTGATTGGACAGTTGACAGTTGAAGCTCCGCCTTCATCCCTGAGGTGACAATGGGCCCGGCTCTGCCTGCAGGTCATCTGGAGAACCTGACGCACACCAGCTTCCAAAAGGAAGTCTGCAGCAGCTAGGAGCTGCCTTTGTTCAGGAAACAACTGCTTCAAGGATAAGAGTCTTAGTAACACCGTACAGTGTTCCTCTGTAAAAAAATAAATAAATAAAATCTTTGTTGCATTCATAGAAAATCTAGTAAAAGAGTAAAACTCTCTAAGCCGGTGTGCGTCTTTCTTTTATGCCATTCTTAGTCTCATCTTTTATCCACAGTCCAGCTCTCAGCAGACTTCTCTTTTCAGCTCGGCTCTATTGATAACTGTCAGTCTGTCCGTCCAGCTTCAAACATCTCAGCGTTGTTGTGCTGCCGTGAGATGGAGAAACGCTCGTAGAGTCCCTCGTGTGAACCCTGCAGTGCCTGCATGTGAAATACACGACTCGGGACCAGAATCCTCCCGCCAAAGAGGCCGATCCGGCCCGGTGGATGGCCGTGCAAACCGAGGGGCTTCTTAGCTATTTATGAATCTGTGTCACACTTTTAAAATAACCCAAAGTATTTATGATTTTACAGTGTAATTTTTGTTTGCGCTCTTCTCATTGATAAAAGAAACAGCATTATATTTATTATATAAGAGATTTTTAGCCTACATTCAGAAAATTATTCAGCAAATGTTGTGAAATTAGATCAGATTCACGGGCTGTTTGATGAACCGAACATTTTTGTACTTAAAGCTGCACGGAAAGCACAAACTACCATTTTAAAATAAAGGACTTTGCCAAATTCATTTTTTGATCACACATTGAATTTTGCCATTTATAGAAACCTGAAACAGAGAAAACAGCAGAACATTACCAGGACACTTTTAGACAGTTTGTAGAGGGTTAGAGATTCAGGCCCAGTGAAGGCCGCAGCAGTGAAACACAAACCTCTCTGTGGTTTAATGAATAAACAGGACAGTAGTTTTTATTATCACAGTATTGCTTTTGTATTGTGTGTATTTGCTTTCCTTCAACACAGTGTCTGGTGTCTGTGAGCTTCTCCCTCGGCCATCAGAAAGCTGCAGCACAGATGTGTGAGAACAGGTTATAGTCCCTGCATCATTAAACCAGATGACACCAGGACGCCGCCGCGCACCTTTAAACACCTGAAAACACGTCGGTTAGAACTCGACAGTAAACGAGCGTGACGTCTCTCACAGACAGAGCTGTACAGTTTTATGTTCGACTACTTAAACTCTGTAAACACTTGTGTCATATCAAAAACAACGAGCTGTGGTCATTTATGATGTGAAATGAGTTCATATGCAGCTAAATCAGCCTTCTCATCACGCCCCTCATCAGTACTGTCAGATGTTACAGGTGTTTGGTGTGTTTGGACCTGATTCTGTAACGTCAGGAAAAATGAGGACGGAATTATTTAAAAACAGATTCGGATGAATAAATACAGAACTGCACTGCACAGGTGCTAGTTCCTGTAAATGTTTCACAATAAAAGCGTACAGGAAGTGCCTGCTGGGTTTTACTGCCCTGCTAACATCCGCAGGAAACTGGCGCCATCGAGGGAGGACGTCCTGTGCTAAACCCTTAACCGACCAATCAACACGAATGCTTTACAGTTAAAGTCAGCTTTGCTGTGAGAGAAACTCAAGGACAGACAGGTGGTTTTATTTCAGCTCAGGTGGATGTCATTATTTTAACCGCTAAGCTCTGTTCTTTGAGAACCGTCTTAGAGCGCCCCCTGCTGTGCAGGCCAGCTCCGGTAATGCACTACTGTCAGAGTAATGTGTCATACATTACTTTGTCTAACTTTAGCAGACAGCTGAGACCCAAAATGTTTCTCCCAGTTCTGACGTTAATGTTGTGACGGTCCAGAGATGTCACATGACCCTCAGCGAGCGGCAGCATTAAGCTCTAACTGTTGTCCGGTAAGAAGGCGGCTGTCCTGGTGTTTGTTCCCGCCGTGCTGCTGTTTGAACTTCGCTCCTGTTGCAAACAACACGAAACCTCTGCAGGCCTTCAGTGTGATTATCTGCTGATCTGTGAGCAGTCGTGTTTTCACCGCTGAGAAACCTTTCAGAGCTGCGTCAGGCTCCGGGTGAGCCTCGGGGACCACGTTCATGTGTCGATGAACGCTAATTAAGCCTGTTTGTTGTCTTGGTTCACACAAAGCGTGCAGCGGATGGGTGAACGTGTTAATAGACTGCACGTGTTCACGTTAAAAGCCTACTTTCACCCCATTTCTCTGAGCCGCTCTCAGATCTCCGAGCTGCGCCGTTCTTCAGTGACAGTATTGATTGTTCAGCTGCAGACGTTCATTTCTTCTCTGAATCCGCTCCCAAAGCACCGATTCCGGGAACTGGAGTCGCTTGAGCCGCTATCTTTGTAGTCGAATTGAGTCGGACCGCTCCTCGGGGACCTCGCCCTGGACCGAGTTGGCACGACAGCTGGAAATGACGAGCTGATGAAACACGTGAAACAGCAGCCTGATTAGGTACAGTAGCATATACTGTACAGAGAGGCTTATATGGCAACAAAGCTGCGTGAAATAAATTTGTGGCGGTTCAACAAGCTGTAGACACTCACATATTATCACCTGTTTATTTCCACATTCAGACCTTTTAGCTGCTAAAACAGTGAACAACTGTCCAAACCATCCTGCATTAAAACAGGCCCTTCAGACTGAACCCAGGACCCTCTCTCTGCGAGGCATCAGTGTTAACCACTTCCAAATATAGACGCAGTAAACAAACAGCAGAGGCCACAAACAGAGCAGCAACCACCTCGGCTGAACAACAGTCAGCCCTGAAACAGCAAACGCTGCAGCTGAGAGCGCCACCCTCACCTGTGGACAAACGTGCGTGTGACATGATGGCGGTTTGTGATGAAACTCGTGTGTGATGAAGTCAGTCTGATTTAGTGATCAGTTATGATGCTTTTTATGGCTTTGACGCAGGATTAGAGTGAACCTCCGGCCTAACGATGCCTGTGCGTCATGACTTTAGGATCAAAAGTGACCTTTAAGGACAACCTGACTTCAGATGATTTAACTTAAACCAAAAATTTTATTTGACCTGTGAAGTTATTAATGACCGCTTTCGCCGGGACTGCAGTGACCTCGGGTGTTACAGGTACACGGTCACGGTCGGGTCACGGCGTTGGCACATCCCCACCCGGAGGATTGGAGGAGGAGGGGGTGTGTTAATCCTCCTCAGGCCCAGGAATGCCACCGCTGGCCCAGCCGCGCTCGGGTCCTGCAGCCGGCAGCAGGGCCTCCGATGCTAATTGGAGGCTCTGAAGCGTTGGGAGGCATGCAAATATCTCCGGCTTTACTCCGATACCCTTCTGTTCCACTTCCAGTCCTCTCCAATCCTCTCATTCCACCTGACTGGAGGAGAGGAGGCAGAGGAGGTGAACACAGCTGCTGGTTTGCTGCCTCCTTCCCGTGGGGGTGGAGGAGCGGGGCTGGGGGGCAACCGCAGCCTCTGCTGGCTTGATTAGGGGCTGGACTCTGAGGCCCATGTCATGTACTGTACATCAGAGGAGATCAGCAAGCCAGCCTGAAAGTCAGATGACACCGAGCACATGCATCGTGTTCCTTAACCCCCACCTGCTCTTCCTCCTTTGATTCGTTGCCTCCCCCCCAACCTCGTTTCATCTCACCTGTCTCCCTTGTGGGACGCCTCAGAGAGGGGAACACTGGGGATCAGTAAGAGAGAGACATGAAAAGCTGAGTGGCGTTTTGGTGGGGGCCGTCTGGGTAAAGGACCAGAACAGACCGGGCACGAGGAAGATGTTTAGACTCGGGCGGGGAGCTTGTCAGAAGCATCAGGCTTTAGTCTTTGATGAAGACCTTTCGGTTCAGGACCTGAGAGTCACTTGACATTCAGACGGTGTTAGCAGAATAATTGTTGAGAATCCGTCCTTCTTCTTTATCTGCGGCCGAATCTTTGGCTTCACACTGTTCAAGAAGGAGAAAGGCCAGAGTTATGAACTCATGATCTAGTGTTCACTGCATGATTTTCCCTTTAGCACGTCTACACCTGAGGAGCTGTTAATACCACATAAGTTCTGTTTTAAAACACCAAACTTGCCACAGTTAACCTGGAAAGCGTTTCTAATCTGCTCCACAATTTTATTCTTGGACTCCATCAGAGGAGCTTTGCATGATTCACAGTTCAAAATAATCCTTACTTATCTTGTCCTGGTTCTTAATGCAGTTCAGAGTGTTTTAGCTCCTCCCCCCTGTCAGCCAGCTTTCATCACAAACAGAAGATTCAATTCAATTTTATTTATACAGCACCAAATCACAACAACAGTCACCTCAAGGAGCTTTATATTGTAAGGCAGACCCTACAATAATACATACAGAGAAAAACCCAACAATCATATGACCCCCTATGAGCAAGCATGTTGGCGACAGTGGGAAGGAAAAACTCCCTTTTAACAGGAAGAAACCTCCGGCAGAACCAGGCTCAGGGAGGGGCGGGGCCATCTGCTTCGCCCGGGTGGGGTGAAAGAAGGAAGACAGGATCCGGAAGAGAGACAGAGATGTGACGCCATGGATCTGAGCAGTAGGTGGGCGGGGCTTCAAACAAGCAACTGAGACCAAAACATTCATCGGGAACCAAAATCACACATCAAGTGACCAGAGGAAACTCAAATTTACAAATATTGGAGAGGGAGGACTTCCTGTTCCAAAAGGGGGCGGTCTTAAGCTCGTCCAGAATGAAGCCCCATGGATACCACGCCCCTCACACACACACATCCACACGTGCAACAGACACTAAGTGCAATTCTCTTTTTCTGACAACGTATTTTACTCAGTCGTATATAGTATTTTAGTTTATTCTGTTCTATTGCGTACAGTATCTTATTCTTATCCTGTTTTTCTCATTTTTGCTATGTAACTTTGCACTGTCCAGTTTCTGCTGTAACAAAACAAATTTCCCACGTGTGGGACTAATAAAGGTTATCTTATCTTATCTTATCTTAATATTTGCTGGAGCTATAATTTGGACAAGGGTGTCATTGTGGGAGGACATCCTGTCCTAAATCCTTAACCGACCAATCAGCACACATTAGCAGGAATGTAGCAGGAAGCTATCTTCAAGAGTTATTTTAGTTCAGTTCAGATACGTTGTCCCCGCTTGATTTAAGAAAAATATAATAAATGATTACTGTCTGGAAGAAACGTCATAATTTTAGACGCTTCATTCACTGAGAGTTATTAGAGTGCCCCCTGCTTCACCGCCTGTAAACATTAAGGTCAAAGGTCAAGGTCAAATTTATTTATGTAGCACATTTCCAGACAGACGATGCTACACAAAGTGCTTAACAATATAAAATGTTTATATTGTTACATTAGAGGATTACCAACGCAGTCGGAGCTAAGAACAACATCTAGCAGCCCCCTGCTGGTCATTCATGGTCACTTCCATGTTAGCTTTACAGCACACTACCTACAAGCCAGAGCTGTGTGCTTCAGAGTAGCATATCAGGACATACACTCTGTGACATCATACAGATGCAGGAGTAGAACAGCTGTGATAAAGGTTTTTCTATCATAAGGGTTACTTGTGCACGCACCGACCTCATGAATAGACACTCTGGCCATGTTTAACATGAACATCGACCACCAGAGCAGGAGATAGATGACAGGAAAAGCAGAGCAGAGCCACTTTAAAGTCTGAGGAAAGAAACGAGAACTGTGTGTGACTGTGGCTGCTCCTCTGTTCCCTCGGTGTGATTCATCTGTTTCTGCAGGGCGACGCCCTCAGCCTCCCCTCAGCTGTGTCCTCCCCGAACTCTGACCGATGCACGTGACGAACAGACGGGGAATACGACGAGTCCTCAGCGGGCCCTTTTTGGACATACTGAGGCATAAATTAGTCTTTTCTCCCCCCGGGTCTCCTTCTCATCTCCCTCAGGTTCATTTTGCGATCCAGCAGCACATGGCCACGAAGAAGTGTCGAGTGTCGAGCAGTCCGTCCTCGCAGGACTGCCGCACACTGCGCTTCCTGCCCGAGCAATACCTCACCACCGCCCCTCTGCTCTTCCTTACCCTCAGAGGAAGTCCCCCTTTCCTGAAGCCATCACTCTCGGTGCCTCGGGTCAGGACCGGACTGTGACTTATGAGCTGGGACGGGGACACGCTGTGCAGCTTGTGTTTGTGCAGCAGCTAAGAGAAACACACATGGCTGAGCAGCGCGAGCTGCTGGTTTCTGGTGGATGGAGCTGTGGGTGGAAACCGCCAGTGTTTTCTCTGCCTCCCCTTTGATTGAAAGAAGCCTACATTTGGTTTTATTCTCAGCCGTTTGACCCCTCTTCGAGCTCCCATGTGCTTCTTGACCTTAGTGGACCCGCTGGAGCTGCTGCTTACTGTCAGTGGTATAAGATATGATAATAATTTACCGGTTTACTGCTAAGATGGGCTCTGTGTCTCACATTGCTCTTGGCATGTGAGCAATGTGGGACACAGAGCTTTCTAGGCTAACACTGCAGAAAGCACATGTTAGTTACACACTTTTGCTTTGTGCCTTAACAGGATTCACTGATGGCTAAAATCAATACTCTGTGACATCATACACAAGTTAATATCATGGATCACATTCGCTCATTTGCCAGCTAGCGCTGTAAGCAGCTTGAGCTGTTAGAGGCACAGAACATACAACCCACCAGCCGAGCTCCTGTAATTAATTAGTTGTTTATTTCTAGTAGAAATTTCCACATTTTCTAAGAATAAAATGGGTCATTATATATTCCACTGTACTGGTGTTATGTGCTGTTTGGCTTTAAGTATTGATGCATGCGCTGCTCAGTCATGCTCCTCCAACCACAAACATCAATAGATGCAAATCCTGACACAATCATGTACAAAACAACTTTATGACTTTGGACAGATAGTCCGGCCACTCACCTCTCTCTGTAAAGTCAGTCAGATAGATCAATCTACCACCTGTGGTCAGCTCGCTCAGCACGCCTCCTACTGCAGCTGCCAGGTTGGAGTACCTAAGGCTTGGTGTCACAGGTGAGGCAACAACATCTGTCCCACTATGTCTGGCATACAGTTTAATTTTGGTGTGCTGATGGATTTATACCATCTGAAACAGGAAATGGTAAATGGCCTGCATTTGTATAGCGCTTTACTTAGTCCCTAAGGACCCCAAAGCGCTTCACACTACATTCAGTCATTCACACACACTGGTGATGGCAAGCTACAATGTAGCCACAGCTGCCCTGGGGCGCACTGACAGAGGCGAGGCTGCCGGACACTGGCACTGACCACCACCAGTAGGGTTAATATCTTGGCATGCAGCCTGGAGCAGCCTGGGATCGAACCACCGACCTTGTGGTTAGTGGCTGACCTGCTCTGCCACCTGAGCTACAGCCACCCCACCCCATGAGCAGCAGTCTTCCATAAATCTTCTACCTATAATGTAACATCACCGCCTGTCTTCCTTTGTTCCACACCACAGCAAGACGTAGCATTAGCTACGTCTCGCCCTCCCAGTTTCTTCAGATCTGCAAGCCACTTTGCAACCCACATCCACCTCAGCTCCAACAGATCATGAGGGTTCAAAAAAATTACCAAAACGTCCAGCAGAGGCAGCAGTGAGGCAGTCCCCATAGACTCCCATGTTAAAACTTTACAGCAGTTAAAACAGGATTGTATACACAGTGTGTGTGTCAGTGTAGAAGACTGAGGACGGAGCTTGACGAGGTGTAAATGTCTGGAAAATTTGGCAGTAATGGTCAAATGTCATCATTTCCAAATCTATAACACCCAGACTGGGTCATGAGTTATACTACAGCAGGGAGTACGTTGCCCCAGTGCGTGCTGCACAGAGGTATACTAACTATCTAAACTAAGAGATACAGCTCTCGCTGTTTGTACCTGACAGGTTCAGCTGGGTCTGAGTTTGTGAGCAAAGACTCTAGGAGTAAAACATCAGCAGGTATACGAGTGTAAAAGTATAGATTTGAAAATCCACCACTGGAATTTAGAAAGTGATTTTGATTTATTTTATTTTTCGGGCGTAACAGACATCCTGACGCGCATCTTCGGTGAAACTGACGAATTCAGGGACAGCAAGCTAGAAGCCTTGAGCTGTTGTAAGTGCTGCGATTAGATAGAGGGACCCAGGAAGCCACAGAGCTTCATTGTGCTCTTAGTTTTTCTGTCAGAGCAGCCGGGCTGTCCAAGGCCAGCTTCACCAGGCGCAGGAAGCGTAGAATCAAAGGAGGGAATCAGGCGGAGGAGGGATGGGCTGATAAGACAGAGAGCTGGAGGAAGGAAGAGAAGACGGAGGAGTGAAGCGTAAACAGAGAGAGGTGGTGCTCGTCTGCTGTGGTAACCGGCGGTAATGGCTCTGCCCTCTTTCATGTTGCTTCGTCGGGAGGAGGGGTGGGGTGGTTGGAGATTTATTTGGACGTCAGTATCAGGGGAGGGGGACCTGCAGGACATGGCCTGACAGGATAACCTTTGACCTCTCCTCCTGCCAGAGCTGCTCGGGGTCCCAAGATGTACCCGAGGGGCCTGGAGACTCGCCCGTGTGTGTCAGGGCCCTCAGCAGTGTCAGATAGCTTGGGGCCTTTTCAAATGTATTTTTCAAAAGGGGGGGAAATCAATAAGTTTGGGTCGGCTGCAGAAACACGAGCCTGTGATATTTACTTTGCTGCGAGGCACGGCGTGTTCGCAGCGCTTGTCAAAGATATCCCTGCAAGAGCACGTTTGGTAGAGAGACAAAAATAAGTCGATAAATGGACCTGAAGTCACTTTTTTGCAATCACGAGTGGCAGCGTCTTTCCACACTCAGTAACCTGCATTTAACTCTTTGCCTGTTCTATTCTCAGGAACTGGTTTAAATACACACACAGCAGCAGCAGAAGCAGGAGGCTGTGAGGCACAACATGCTGTGCAAGTCATCAGCCAGCCCGGGACACTCGGTCACCTCTGGGTTCATTTCTGCACACTCGTAATGTTATTGCTCTCATCAAAGCCGGCATTACAGTCACACACAATAAAATTAAAGATGAAACTATATGCATATCAGTTTATGTCAAAATAAAACCAAAGTCTTTGCCCCATCCTGATTGGTTATCTTTAGACGTTTCAGATTGTCAAACTCATCCTAAAATTAGACAAAGACAATCTGGGTAAATAAAAAAGCAATTATTTCATTTTTATTAAATGGAAAAAAAATGAATCCAAACCATCTGCTCTGTGTGAAAAAAGTAATTAATGTTAAATCATGAATTAACTGTGATTACCTGCATTTTTTGGAGAGCGGAGTTCAGTTTCTCTCCCACACCCAGGCCTGATTACTGCCACACCTGCTGAGGCAAGAAATCACTTTAATAGAAGCTGAAGCAGCCTTAGAGATTGCAACAAGCAGCACGTCATGCCACGATCTAAAGAAAAGGCTGAGAAACAAAGTCACTGACCTCTGTCAGTCTGCAAAGACATTTCTGAGGCTTTGGAGATCCAGTGAGCCACAGTGAGAGCCATCATCCACACATGGAGAAGGCTCAGCACTTGGAATACTGCTGAAGCTTCCCAGGACCGACCGGCCGACCAAAATTATTCCAAGAACACATCAACGACTCATCCAGGAGGTCACGGAAGAACCCATCACCACATCTAAAGAACTGCAAGCCTCACCGGGTTCAATTAAGGTCAGAGGTCAAGTTTCAATGATGAGAAAGAGACAGAGCCAAAATGGCCTCCATCCACTGCTGACCAAAACAATATAAAGGCTCGTTTCACATCTGCCAATAAACATCTGGAAGATCCCCGAGACTTCTGGGAAATATTCTGTGTACAGACGAGACAAAAGCGGAACTTTCTGGAAGGTTTGAAGGTCCCGTTACATCTGCACAGCAGCAGTCAGTGGTGGTGTGACGGTCTGGGCTGCTCTGCTGCTTCAGGACGACTCGCTGTAACTGAGGGAACCATGAACTCTGCTCTCGACCACAAAACCCTGAAGGAGGATGTCCGCCTGTCACTTCCTGCTCCAAAGCTAAAGAGCACTTGGGTAATGCAACGATCCGAAACACACCTGTAAGCCCACCTCTGAATGGCTCAAAAGCAGCTGAGTCAAAGTCTGGACTTTTTTTGTTTCTTCCTGTTAAAATTGAGTTTTTCCTTTCCACTGTCGCCGCTGCTTGCTCACAGGGAGCATGATGGGGGTTTTCTGCAGCGTCTTCACCTTACAATAAAAAGCACCAATAAAGTGAGTGTTGTTTTGATTTGGTGCAATGTGAACTGAACTCTGCCTGTTTCTGTACAAGGCTGTTATTTTTTATGCTTGGCTTGCTGCTCCCTGAGACGACTGCATGCGTACAGGTACATATCAAATATGTGAACAAAGCTACTCAGCACATTCAGACTGTTATTGTATGAAAAACTCCAACACGTTAAAAAGTGTAAATCATATAATCACATGCAGTGTTCCTGTGCTTGCAGAGCAGCGTTTAGGACGAGTTGTGAAATTGCAGTGACGGCGGTGTTATTCCTCCTCGCCCCGCATTCCCTGCCATGCATCTTGGATTGCACTCTGGCCAGAGACAAAGCGGGTAATTGGATTCACATTGTATCTACGAGGAGGGGGGCGGGGAACAAACCCCTCCTCTCCTCAGGCTGGCCCATGGCAGCCAGTGTGATGGTGATATTGTACTGACCCTGCCTATCAGGGGTCGCAGTGGGGAATTATAGTGTCGGCTGTCAAGCTGAGACCCATATTCTGCCCAGAGGTAAGGTACAAGCACAGCTCCAGAGGACTGCACACACACACACACACACACACTGTGTTTTCTGAGAGTGAGTGCGTGTCAGCCCTTCTCTCGCTGGGTTTATGGGCCTGATGTTGCCCTCCAGGGGCGAGAGAGGGGAGAAGAATTACAGGCTAGCACTGAGCTGAGCCACTGAGTCAGAGTGACAGACGCTGAGGGCCGATGGCCGCTGCTGCATCAGTTCATACCCCGAAATACACACACAACACCGATTAGAGGCCGACCCTGCGGACGACAGGAGTAAATACACGAAAGTGAGCTGCAGAGGTGAGCAGCCCAGCAGATCCTGCCCTGTGATCGTTCACTCACAGTAATAAAGGCCGTTTATTGCAAGAGTGTTTTTTCCTGTGCAGGCTGATATTTCATGAGCCAGTATTAGCATGCGGTGACCCGCCTCGGCCAGAAAACACCGCAGGATGGAGCTGAACTGCACATCAGAGCCTGACTCTGTGAGCTGAGCAGTGGATCATCTTCAGAGGTTTTTTGTGAATAAAAAACGGCTATTTGCTATTTGTTCAAAATAGAAACAGCACCTGTACACACACACACACACACACACACACCTTTAAGGAAAAAGGGGTCAGAAACCAACATAAAAGATCGAGGTAGCTACTGTGACATCACTAATATGATTCTGACTTTGGCACTGCCACGTTGATTTTTGGAACCAGAAGTGGCCACATTAGGATGAACAGGTTGATTTCTACACAGTTACCAGGTGGTCATACCTGTCAAAGTTCTTTAAAGTCCACCTGAACTTGCTGCGTTGTAGTTTAGGTTCTTGCCAGGTAAGACTGTGTGTCCAATAAAAGATTGTCAGGGACATGGATGTCTGTGCTGAGTCGATCAGGTAGACTAATTAATATTAAAATCTGTAACATAATGTATTGTTTGGAGTTTAGTCTGTTACTGTTGCTATTTTTACCATTTCTTCTTGGAGCAACGGTAATCCACATTATTTCCTTAGGGATTAATAAAGTATTCTGATTCTGATTGTTTCAGGATGACCTGCCATTATCCAATGACACATCTGCTTACCTGTATCTTTTGCTCGTTTCTCCTCCTCTTCTTTTCTCTTTTTTCTAAACTGAGCACCTGATGGCTTTGACCTTTTCTTGTCCATCTTCCATTGGTTTTAATTTTGCACTCCAGTATGAGCACAAATCCCCCAACCCGAGGATCACCACAACATAACCTAACAGACCTGCACCTTAGTTCACAGATTCACTTTGTCTAAGGTTTATTTCTGGGATTTCACACAACCCAGGATTCAAATCATGAATACATAATGGGCTTGGATTTACAACATTATGAATGAAATGTGCTCTATTTGGAAGCAGCAGGCCCCTCCCCTTTCAACGGGTTGTGTGTGAGACTTTAAATCATCAAACTGTAAATTATAAATTTTAAATTGTTATTGATCCCTTTACCCCGAGTCCTAAAGTGTATATTTACTTTCTCACTCTTCTTATATTTATTGTTTGTTTACTTGCACTGCTGTAACTGGAGCCTCGTCGTCTCGTCTCTCTATATACTGGACTGTCTGTAGCGGAGATGACAATAAAGTTTACTTTGACTTCAGCAGCGCGCAGGCGCACCGAGGGCTCTCGCGCTCACTTTTCCCGTATAGAATTTCGAAAACACATCGGTGCAAATTATAAGTCTGTATCATGATGTCTGGTGTTTTCATGTTTGTTGTTTTGTTTTTATTTTGTTTTATTTTGCGAGTTGGTTATTAGATGCTGCTCCAGCCAGCCAGAGAATCCCCCGCCGCCCCACCCTCTCCTCCCTGTGCCGCAAGCAGCAGGCGCACCTCGCAAACGGAGGGCGCCCTTACTCCCCACAAATGGGCAGCAGAACACCGATCGGTGCCTATGCCATCTCCAAAATGCGCTGGCTGATGTCGGGGCAGCATGAGTACGAGCAACTTTTTTTGGGGAGATGCCCGTGATGCCGCCCCGGGCAACAGCACGTGTCGCCCGTATCAAAAAACCTCTACTGCCCTCACAGCTCCAATCATATCAATCAGATACGCAAAGCATGAAGCATACAATCATTAATGAACCAAACTGTTTCCAACACTGACAACTGCACATTCACAACATGACACCACTGAGGGGTGTTAGTGAAGATGGAGCTGTTTCTGCTGGTTGGAGGTTTTTGACTGGTTTTATGTTTTTTTTTTTACCTGCTTGCGCTGCCTCTGTGGTGGACTTTCATTGTGGGGGAGGCTCAAACTTAATACAGTTTAAACGGGTGTCATAAAAACATCCTCTGTCCCTGCACAGGTATTATGAAGGGAGAAATTATTGAAAGAGAACAGTTTGTGTATCATGCTGCAAGTATCATCAAGTATATCATCAAGTTTTAACATGGGAGTCTATGGGGATGGACTCACTGCTGCCTCTGCTGGACGTTAGAGGAACTGCAGCTTTCTGTAATTGAGGTAATAAAAAGTTTTTTTTAAGTGAATAATATCAATAATATGATGAGGAGGATATATAGAATTTTTTTTTCTCTGAAATATTGTGGTGTTGTACTCTTAAATCCGAGTTATTTAGGTGTGTGTGTGTGTGTGTGTGTGTGTCTACCTGTTTAGACATCTTTGTGGGGACCAACAGTCACTTGTGAGGACAAAGGTGCCAGTCCTCATCAGTTTAAGGCATTTTTGAGACTAAAAATGTGGTTTTAGTGTCAGGGTTACATTTAGGTTATGGTTATTTTTAGGCTGAGGGTTAGGCATTCATGGTTAGGGTAAGCAGCTAGGGAAAGAATTATGTCAATTAGATGTCCTCACTAAGATATCAAAACGAGAGTGTGTGTGTGTGTGTGTGTGTGTGTGTGTGTGTGTGTGTGTGTGTGCTGAGATAAGAAGCCGTCTTTGGAAGCTGAGTGAGTCCCAGCGGTGAAACAGAGCCAGACGCTGCATATCACCCCAAACCACTGAACCTTACATTCCTCCTGAGTCCTGACATACTTATCTCCAACACATACCACTCTGTCAGGGGTCAGCTGCTGGCACAGAGACAGAGGGAAAGACAGCAAGCGAGGGGCAAAGGGAAGGGGGGTTAGGATCTAGGAGTAGGTGCTCTGCATCCCAGCCTATCCCTGCACCTCCTCTCTCCACCTGGAGGGGACGGAGGAGCGTAGAGAAAGAGTGAAGAGGCCTCGGATGGAAGGAGGGGTGAGGGCTGCTTAAGAGATGGAATGGCGAGGTCTATAATCCAGTTAGAGGTAAAGAGGAGGAGGGGGGGTCCAAGTTCCTGTGGTTGTTTTGCCCCCAGCCCAACAGCAGGCTGGCTCACAGGTCATTGAACTCCCTGATGCTCCTCCTCCCTCCTTCACCCACCTCTCTCCCTCCTCCTCCTCCTCCTCAGCCTCCCGTCGGGGAAGATTACCCAGACGAGAAAATCTTAGGTCAACAGATAAACAACGGCTCAGCAGAGAGAGAGCGGTACAGTAAGCATCCCTGTTTCCCCGCTGGTTTCTGTCTTATTCGGCGAGCGTTTGATCCCGCAGAGTTCGGTCCATCGCGTGGACGCAGCGAGCCCGGCCGAGCTGCCCTGACGTCCCCACGGGCAGCGCCAATAGCAGGGATGCGGTGGAATGCAAAGTGATGCGCACTCTGCCGGGGCTTAGTCCTTCCATCTTGTTTAAGGCTTACAAAATTGTTGTGTAATTGTGGGGAGATTTTGGAAATTATCCCCAAATGCACTGATGCACTTCAAAAGTGACATCAAAATGCTTTGATTCGACACATACATCTTTCAAAGTCGGTAATATTTGATATAAGTGCCTTTAGCATTCATGTAAACAACGCAGATGTGACCAAAGCGGCGTGATGCCGGCCTTTGATCCCGGCGTCGCGTCTTTGATCTGGCTCACGGAGTAAAACATGTATTTTCCGAGGGGGGAATGCAGCCAGGCACCGCAGTGAAATGGCCCTGGCAGCATTAGCCAAACATCGACTTAACACACAGCCCAACAAATTAACTAAACATACTTACCAGTCTCACATGTTTAGGGCAGCGTGCCCCGTGAGCCTTGAAAAATCGAGAGCCGGTGCTCTTCTAATAATGCACTCACAGAGATTAATGTAGGAAGGGTTGACACGGGTTATGCTGATCGCCTGTTTGTGCAAGCGGAGACCGGAAAGCTTTGCAGAAAATGAGAGCCACTGAGCTAATACGCCTGACCCCCACGACACCTCCGCCGACAAGCGCCTGGTTTTTACCACCAGCGCGGTCGCAAATAATTTGTGCTAATTGGCTCTGAAGGCAATTACAGCGGAGAGGAGACGCAGAGGAGGAATGCTGGGAAGAAACTGGTGCAGGATGAAATGCATATTGATAGTTAGCATCAAACGCTGCCCTCTTTGATGTGCCGCTGCGGCGGTGTCAGCGTGCGATGGGAGGGCTGATAGAAGAAGCTGGACAGGAGACGGGTTCTTCTGAAGCTGCGGAGAGAGGTCATCCGCACCACTGCAGAGTGTGAGAGCGTGAAGAAGAGGAGGAGGAAGAATGTAAGAGCAGGCCAGAGGATCACCATCATCTGAAATGGTCAGCAGTGACAGAGTCCGCCTCCGACCGTCCACCACGCAGCTGCTCGACACAGTCCTGACTGACAGGACTCAAAACACAAAACATTACTGCGACACTTACACTGGGTTCTTCTTGTTTACTCCGACCTTTGACCTTTCAGTGTGGTTGCTTAGAAGCGCTGCAGTTCCTCTGACATCCACCAGGGGCTCCAGCAGAGAGTCAGTGCTCGTGTTTACAGCCTGATCCAAAAACTGCTTTGGTCTGTCAAACTTTTTGTTGGTTAACTCACCTGATTAAATTGTATTAAGGCTTCAAATTTGTATCATTAGGGGTGTGGCCTCTTTGACTGACAGGTGGAGGTAGCTGCTAGCTA
The DNA here is from genome assembly GCF_001858045.2 of Oreochromis niloticus. Lineage (NCBI taxonomy): Eukaryota > Metazoa > Chordata > Actinopteri > Cichliformes > Cichlidae > Oreochromis > Oreochromis niloticus. The sequence goes on from NC_031965.2 coordinate 39,065,191, forward strand.
GTCTGCGAGGCTTGGACCTCTGGGAAGTCTTTCTCAAAATGTTGGACAACTTTCAGTTGAGATGATTAAAGGAGGAGAGCAAACAGCATCGCTGTGAAAGTTTCATGATGGAAGTGGGCTAAAAAACTTCCTTGACTCAGTTTAGTTAAATATGTCGAGGACCATGTACAGAAAACATGATCTCCTAAGAGAAAAGATGCATTACACCAGATTCAGCTGCTAGCTAATTTCAATCCACAGTTCCTGAGCAGGAGAAATAACAGTTATACAATTATGCACGCAGCTGATTATTCAAGATAATAAAACACCCCAGCTAACAAAAATCAACCTGATTTAAGTCATTTCCTGTACACATGAAGGTCAAACATATTTAAATAGTGTCTTGAAATTTAAAATCTAAAAAGGACGACAAAAAAAAGACGTTGGATGGTTAATGCTATACCCTCCACCCCCTCTGAATCCCTACACCCTAACTCACGGTGTAACCTGACCAAATATAACCCAGCCCGCAGCTATTGTGATCGGTGGGTTCAGTTCAGTACTGTCAGTGTCTCCTGTACACTGCATGTTCTCGCTGCGAGGAATAATAATCATAGCATCAATATAAAGACTCACCAGTGTCAGCATATTCCTGGAGGGATACTGAAACTGTCGCTGGGAATGCGAAGGAGCAAAACTAGTGAAAACTAGTGTTTTATACACAGAGGAACACACAAAAGTGTTCCTCTGTGTATAAAACACTGGCACACAAATACAGGATGATTAACACTTAATGCACACAAACGTGTGCCAGAAACACCGACTAACATCGAAGGCTCTGCAAAGACTCCCTGCAGAAGTTGTGTTCAGATGCTTTTTTTTTCTCATTCAGGTGGATAGAAATCTCTCTAACAGACTCGGTATAATGATGCAAACAATTACTGCTTCCTTGTTTACTCCTGCAAAACTCCAGGAGAAACCAGAGTGCAGAGAAAGAAAATAAACTCATAGATAGTATATCTCACTCCCAGTGCAGGAGAGGTGTGCAGCTCAGCTCAGTTCAGCAGGCAGGTCAGCGCTTCAAGGTCCTGCTCTGGCTGACTGACAGTTTGCTCTCACAGGGCTGAGTGGCCTGAGCATTTCATGTGTAAACCGCCGCTGCTCTGGCTCGTTTCAGATGTCATGAAGAGAAGCTGGCGGGAGGAAGAGCAGCCACAGCAGATGCGGTCTGACACTCGCGAGCCCCGGAGCGAGCTCTCAAACGTAAACGCCTGCTCAGGCAACCGGAAGAGGTGACAAAACACATCAGGTAACTCTGCCTTTGCGGATGGTTCCCAGCCTCTCCTGCCACAGATGCGAGACGGCCTCGCGTCAGATGTTCACGGTCGCTGAAGGTGACGGGCGTGATGTGAAGAGTGCAATGGAGCTGTTTAACTGGTTGTCAACTGGTGCCGCAGATGCCGACTGGTAACTACAAGAAGGAGCTGTAAATACTGATGTCATCCTGATGTCATCTGAGGTCGTTAGGTGTTCATGGACAGATGTCAGGGGAAGCTCGTTAGCGGCCCTGCTGACTTTAAACTGGACGTTGCAGTGAACGACGCCACAATGACAAAACAGTCAAACCTCTGAGGCTTTACTGAGACAACCAAAAGTTATCTTAAATGAACAGCTATGACCCGTGAATGAGATCCCGCCGATCCTTTAGTCCCAGTCATCAGTAATGATTTCAGTGATTTAAGGCTGAGGCCTGAAGAGGGATTTTACAGATCGGTGAGCACTGACTCACAACAAAAGCCACCTCAGTGTGCTTTATATTGTACGGTAAATATTCTACAACAATGCAGACAAAACCTCAACAATCAGATGACCAACTATGCAAGCAAAACAGGAAGAAACTTCCAGCAGGCTCAGGGAGGGGCGGGGCCATCTGCATGTTGGGGGTGTAAGGGGGAGGGGCATGACAAAAACGTGTAGTCATTCATGCTTTACTTTCCTTGTTCCCTCATTTCTTACAGACTCAAGGATAGCATTAGCCTTAATCAGTGCTAACAGCTGACCTGATTGGCCTTTTTGGATGGGCAGTAATGTGCAATAAACATTCATTCTTTAGTTTATTAAGTCATTCCTTTTTGCACTTTTTAAAAATCCACTTTAAGGTTTACTGAGTTGTGCCAGTGTAGGACAGTTTTCCAATTTTGTGTAAGTATGACTTATCTTATCTTACTTCCTGTTTTACTTTGAAGGTTAGTTTTCTCCTGTCTTTGTGTGTGTGTGTGTGTGTGTGTGTGTGTACTTCCTGCCTTTGTTTCCCCCTCGCTGTCTGCTTTGCCCTAACTGTTCCCACCTTTGTCTCATTTTGCAATTAGCCCTCTGTGTATACCTGTCAGCAGGAAGTGAGGTAAGCTGTTTCACTGGAAGCACAAAGGAAAAAAAGAACTGGAATAACACGAGGAATGCTGACAACAAAAGACTCAAAGGCGGTCAGGTGGGAGGAGGAAGACAGTGAGTGGACAGCTGGACACCAGTGACACTGATTTCTGTATGAATCTCCAAACAGGAACCATAAAACAAACAAAAATAAAATGAGCCATTATTATCATTATCATGTCCTATATTTGGAAATACAGGAAAAATAACATCTGAATTTTTTTAAATCCACCCACCTGCCTGTTGGTCTACACAGCATTTACCTCCCCGTTTGGCCCGTGAACACCTGGTGACAGATTCATAAGATGCGTGATGTGGAGTGAGAACCATTAAAACGCCGCGCGGCAGATTTAAAGGTGAAGCATGTGTGTTTCAGCAGCTTGAGCTCGTGTCACTGTGGACCCAGAGTGAAGCCTCCAAACAGCAGCAGAAAATAAAGAAATTGGGGATATTAGCTGATAATTAGCTGCAGTTTTGTTCTCTCAGCAGACGTCCTTGAGTTCTCTCCACATGCTGCAGCGGGCTGGGGGGCTACACAAAGTCCAGTCATTAATCCTGCAGGCTTCTCTAAAAATTTCAGATCACAGGCGGGGCCGCGGCCGTCGGCGAATCCCCTCTGCCGCCGCCGCCGTGGTGACATTACGCTGAAATATTAAACACTGGTCTGCATCACTCTTTTTATGCACTGAAGCATATTTTGTGTAGTGCTTAGGAATATTAAAGCATAATTTATATTTCAGGAGTTTGACACCTTGACATTTTGGCACCTCTGTTTTGAATTTCAGCATGCGGTTTGACATGTTTGTATTAATAACATTGTGATCTCTGAGGGCCATGGCCTCGGGCTACTTGAACAAGACTACTAAAGAAAGGGATTTCAAAAGGAATCGCAGAGCAGCCGAGGGACTCGTCAAAATCAGCCCTGATACTGTTGCCCTGATAAAAATCCATTACCCGCAAACGTGAGGGGGATGGTGGTGTGTGTGTGTGTGTGTGTGTGTGTGAAGGAAACTGAGACCTCTGAGTTTCTCCTTTTTCCCCGTATTCATGTTTGGACCTTACTGCTTCAACATTTTTTTTTATTTTTACCCCAACATGCCTCATGTTCTGCATCATTATTCCCCAAATCTGTGCATGACAAAAAATGTGTACAAATGGCAATTTTTACAATCTAAAGAATCATTTTTAACCCAAAAAACAAACAGAAAGAAAGAAATGCAGGTACCTAAAAAACACATTTGAACGGTTGAGCCTGTTACTGAAGGACTGATCAACATAACCATCAGGTGTTAGTCGTTCATATGTGGCTATTTGTGGTTCTTTAACTTTTAAAAAGAAATAAAATTGGGGAAAAAATGTAAAATCTTTAAAGTTTTTAATCATTTTATTACTGACAAAATAAAACATTACTGCTCACAATGAAACAGCTAATAAGGCGCTCATAAAGTTTTGCAGTCACTTTCAATCCTGTGATCATGCAAACAAATAAAACCAAAAGCACTTTGATTATTCATGAAACTCAAAGCCGAGTAAAGCTTTAAAAATATTTTTTAAAAACCCAAGAACAAAAAAACACGTGGGTCAGTCTGAGTTTACCGTGGACTGGAGTCCAACCACAGATGAAGAACACAGTGATCCAGCTGTGCTACCAGTGAAACCAGAGGCTTTTGAATTCTCTGTTTTCATCCATGACTCTTGTTTTCTTCATGGTTAGCATTAAAGATCGAGTTAGGATAAGGTTAAGGTTAGGGGTGAGGGAGGACTCAAAATGAGCCACTTATGTTTGTGACCACCTGCTATTAAGGGTCAGCTAAATTAAGAGGCGACGACACCAGGTGATGGATTTCAGTGCACAGACTACACAGTTTTAGAACGACTGAACGTAAAGAATCATTTAAGTAAAATCCTCGCTGCGGCAGAGCAGCACGCTGCTCCACAGCTGCATGTTTGAACCAGCTTCCCACCTGTGTCCTTCCCACCTGTGTCCTTCCCTCTGTCTGTGTCTGATCATCTGTTCATCTAGCTGAACAGCTCGGTTCCTACTGTTCCCTTCAGTGCGTGTAGTTGGTATTTGGTGCAAAAGTCTTTAACTTTAACTGCATCTTTATACAAAACTATTTTAAGATATTTAAGCACAGCTAACCCAAAGCTTCTGTGAGGATTCTAAATTGGCCAGCTTGCATTCAAAGACTCTGTGGGAGTATCACACAGACACAGATACCTGCTAATCAGCACTCAGTAACATGCAAATCAAATCCTAGAATTTCACTCACCAAAACTGGAGCTCAGACTTCCTGGTTAGTGCAGTAACATCACAGCAGCCATATTATTGGTCAGTCGGGATTGAAAACTATACAGTGATTTGGTGCTGTATGAATAAAATGTAATTGTTTCAAAAAGCTCCAACAGCACAAACACCAGAAGTCCAGTTCAGGGACTCCTAACATTCAGGTTTTGGTGCTTCAGCCGCGGCTTAGTGAAGGAAAGTGACTTCTTCTGAGATGCTGCCATCCCTACAGATACTGTGACATTAAAACAGGGTTAGATTTGAATTAGTTGCTCAGCGTGGACATGAACACCGATAAGCACAAAAATAACAGTAGAAAATACAAACGACTGTCCTGGTGCCGAGTGATACAAATGTAGTGTGAGTCCGGTTTGTTGGTTCAACCCTTGAAACTTTTACTGATCCAGAGATTTTATTTCATCCTCAAACAGACTCAAACCTCAGTTTTAAAGCCTGCTCTTCTTTGACTATTACCTACTAATGATGTGTTTACTGGTAATGGTTCTGTAAAACAATTCGATCCGACTGATGAAACATAAGAATTAATATGCAGCTAGTAGTAGACAGGGTGTAACACAACACACAGCAGCAGAGGGGAGTGCCAGTCAAACATTATTGGGTTATGGGCCTGCAGTTGTGGAGACATGCACTCTATACGTCAATTAAATATTATCAGATATACGTCTGCCAGACACCTCAGGGGTGACATTTATCACCCAGACATGTGATACTTCCTGTGTGTGTGTGTGTGTGTGTGTGTGTGTGCAAGCAGAGCCAAGAAAGAAACAAGAACAATCTGGGAGATAATTCCCAACCAAGGTCCATGCATTTTTTCTCAGATTTAAGCAAAATAACATCTTTTTCCTTGTTTCGAGCTCCACCTGATCACCACGTAATCACCACATGCAGTGTGTCTAAAATGAACACATCTAAGGACGTGTATAATGAAGTAAAGGTTTCCGAGCCTCGAGGCCTTCCCGTACTTTGACAAATTAAAGTACCTCGTGGGAGTTTTAGGACAGGAGTGTCCAACGTGTGTCCTGGGTGCTACGTCTGGCTCGCTAAAGGTTCTAATTAAGCCCAGTTAACTGGAGTGAAATGATTCCTATATTATATGTAAATTAAAAGTATTTCTAAATATTGACAAATTTTTCAAAGTGAAGTACTCTTTAGTTCCAAACACTGTGGAAGTACCTGTAAGGTCCAAACCTGGGGTACTTATTTAATCTTCTGCTGAGCGTTTAGCACGTTAGCGCTGCCTGTCTGTACCCAGGACACTCGCAATCACACCTCTATCTTCAATAAAGTTTAATATATAGGAAACCAAAACTTTTACATTAAAATGGTTATTTTATTTAATGTATTTGATTATTGTCTGAATACAGACAATGGCCATTAGAAGAACTGGTGAAAGTATAAACCTTTGTGCTGCTCTGAAGCACATTTTTGGATCTAAAGGTACACATGGTTACTTTGAGGTTCAGTAATTACCCCTATAAGGCATTAATTTGTGCACCTGCAGGGGCAGAAGTTTACTTTCACTGTACCCCCGTGTCTGAGTGTGCAGTGGAAGTACATGCAGGTTAAAGAAAGTGAAAATACAAAGTGAGTTATTGTGTTTTTACCCAGAAATCCAGCTGCTTATCAACATGTGGCAGCAGCGGTGGCTGTGACACACGGCTCACAAAGGCAATTTAAGTAGTTTAAAACCCCAAGAGGAAGATATTCGCTCAGGGTTTTAAAGCTCTTCTGAGTCTTAACACACAGATACACACTTCCCAGTGATATAAAGATCTCTGAGAAAACGCTGGAAGAATATCTTAATGAATCTCTTTAGAGGTCGTAAAAAAATAAGACAGACTCGGCTGTTTGTGAGTGGGCAGAGTCTTTTACAGAATAGAAGTAGGAATACAAAGTGAAAATAGTAATTAGACCATCAACAGAAGAAAAATAATGATCATTACAAAACACAGAAAGCTCCACACCCATAATCCTAACCCTGGATCTCGAGCTGCAGTTTGACACTTTATGGACAAACAGCCAAAGTGCTGTTTGTCCATAAATGCATCAATGCAGAGAGGTCTGTTAACACATAGTGAGTGAGAAAGGTGACTGGAAAGGAAAAACTCAAAGCATCATGGGAATCCCCGGCAGCCTACGTCTATTGCAGCATAACTAAGGGAGGATTCAGGGTCACCTGGTCCAGCCCTAACTATATGCTTTAGCAAAAAGGAAAGTTTGAAGCCTAATCTTGAAAGTAGAGATAGTGTCTGTCTCAGGTGAGGGGAGGGTCTAAACCAGAGGACAGCGATCTGTTTATGAAGGAGCTGCAAAAACATATCAGTTATAATAAAGACAACGCAGCCTGTCAACTATAAATCAGTAAAAACCATCAAAAATCTGTTAGCTGTGAAAAAATCATTCCAATCAGCTCTGCAGTGGGCCTTCTATCAGCTTTTTTCATTACAATAAAACCAGATTTTGTAGGATTTTTTAAAAAATATTAGAACGAAAATGATGAAACTTTATTCTTTAATAATTCTTTAATTATATTTGTAATTATTTTATGAGCACAACCTTGAAACAGAGCAGCCACTCTGACCTGTTTTCGCACAAATCAGTGAGGTAAAAGTAGCTCAGCTTGATAATTAATGAAACTGACAGCAGCCTGTTAGCTTCAAAAATATAATAAAAGTAAGAAGTAAACTGGTTCCTTTGGCCTGAACATTAAACAGCTGCAGATCAGGTCACAGGTCACTGAAACTGATCTGTTTGAGCAGCGTGACCTGTGTGCCGGTACCCTAGCAGCACCTAAACAAACCTAAAGTTTCAATCATTGCTTTTTTATTTAGATACTTGAATATTCATCTTCATCTAGTTTTATTGTCAAAGCCACAGGAAGCTGCAGGAGATTATCCAGCGTGTCCCGACCCCATCCTAAACCCTCCCGCTTTCCTTTCTTTCTGTCATAAAAGCCCATCGTTGTGTGTTTTTGAGGCAGCAGCTTTTAGCCACCTCAGGACTGGGAACACACAGTAGATTGGTTTAATTGAATTTCCAATGTCCACCAGTCCAAGTCACCAGAGGAGAGATAATTCCCTTATCCACATCAATGCGGGCCCTCTGCTGGGTGCAGCGAGAGGGGCTGTGGACCTGCTGTTTGCTGGCAGGATCTGCCACAATCAATTACACAAGCTTTGTTAAATAGCCCTGCGATTTCCTGACTCCGCTCACCCCATGTTGGCGGAGTTAAAGGAGCCAAACAACAGCCGCTGAGACAAATAACCCCGATCGCTGTCCGGCTGCACTGCAATTTGGTGTCTTAAGCTGGCTGAAGTAATGCCACGAGATGCTGGAGTGGTGCCCGCTGATGTGGAGGGGCTGATGAGGAGGGCAGGACCCCCTCCCCTCCAAAAAACACTAACCACCACATAGCTGTGATGTCCCACCAGCAGGGGGGCTCCTTTTATCCTGTGCGGTCACCCAAGTGTCAGTTCTGGGCCTCACACGGGTGAGACATCATTCGGCGGACGGTTGGAGAGGAAAAGAACAGTTTGAGGCAAAAACTGTGTCAGTATGTTCGGCTGTTATCTGATCAGATATGCTGCATTTTTACATTTAAGCTATGAAAGCAATAAACCGTATGCTTCCTGTCATTTCATTCACTTTCCTTTGGGTTTCATTTTCATATTTCTTAGTATTTCTTAGCTTCGCTTGCCCGTTTCTTTTCAGTCATAGGTTACTTTCACTGAGTCACATGTTGTCTTTGTAATTTAATATCTTTGATTTTTTTTTTCTCTTATTACTGCCTGCTTTAGCCTCCAGGGCTGAAAAACGTCATCATCAAAAACTGCAGTTCCTTTAACATCCAGCAGAGGCAGCAGCGAGTCAGTCCCCATAGTCCCCTCAGTCCTCCCATGTTAAAACTTTACAGCAGAAATAAACATGTTTACTGATACAGTTAACCTGTTTAAATGAAATTCAAGATTAAAGTTTGCTTTTTTAGGGGCGTGGCCTGTTTGACTGACGGGTGGATGGTGACACAGGTGGCTGTAGCTGCTCTAGCTCCACCTGAACTGGACCTCTGGACCGTGTTTGTGCTGCTGGAGCCTTTAGGAGAATTTTTATTGGCATCATGTGAGCAGTAATATGGCGCCTGTGAGGTTAATTACATGCCATCACAGTGGGCCTGTTCTTCTTCTCATAGATCTCAAAGGATGACTGTTTGTATTAAACATGTCCAAAGGTTCAGATAATGAGGTCAGTGTAGGACAGACAGCAGATTACTCTGAACACTCAGTTTATCACAGTTGCTTCTACTCTTGGACCTGAATGACGTCACAGAGAGAAAATATCGTCATGTGATCACAGGAGAACCGCCCACCTGCTGTGAGCGGCAGCCAATCAGAGTAAACCTGTGTCAGTAGGGGATTTTGCAGGCCTGACTGATCTCGATGGTAAGAAGCAGCCATGAAATCTTCCTTTTGTCTTTAAGAGTTTTTGAGTTATTCATAGTTTGAGCAGGAAATTTGCTGACCTGGAATGATCTGGTTATCAGACGGAGGACGGGCTGAGGAGGTTCAGAGCCCCAGGAAGAGTTAAAGAAGCATTATTTTGAACTGTGGCTCATGCAAAGTTGCTGTGCTTGAGTCTAAGAATAAAACCAGGGAGCTGAATGGGGAATGCAGCCGTTTTTCTTTACGCACTGTTTTTTCTTTGTATCATTCAAGACTTTCCCTTCCTGCTATTCTTAATCATCACAAATCCTCCTTCTCCTCCAGGCTGTTGGGTACTTCCAGCAACTCGTGTTGGTTTTTATAATAATCATGTGATAGCAGGATCAGTTTATTCGATCGATGTGGATCTGCCACGGCTTTCTGTTAATAATGACACAGACTGTGGACCACGAGTCTCTTCCATTAAACCACGTCTGTAAATATCGAAGGCTTTCAAAAATGTATTTTCAGTGTCTTTGTTAAGCTTTCCTTTGATTGTCGGAAACATATAGAAGACATAAAGAAATCTTGGTATGTGGCTGATAATCCAGTTTGTGGTTTTGTGCACTTTATTCGCAGCCGCCTTTGCTTTTAACTTCTCCATAAATGGTCCTTTCAGACTAAAACCTGCCTAACAAAGCGAAGTGGCAGTCATCACATCTGTATGAAATTATAAATGAAAGTTTTTGAAGTTTTCGCAGAGTTCACTCTTGAAAGCTAACTGTTCTGTGCCTATTTTACTGTATGTCACACTTCTTTTCATGCTGACAAATGGAGGCTCTTTGTGTGGCCGCCGTCTCTGTGCAGCAGTGTCTCTCATTGGATATGCCATCATCTCTGATGTGTACGATGATTTCTCGGCTTTGTTGCCGGCTGTATAGAGACAGGTTTAAGTGCCTCGGTGGAACTCCTATTCACCCCCCCGTGTTCAGCACTCTCCCATGGCCTCTTCTCCATTTCCAGCGCCCAGGAAAAAAAACATGTCATTGTGAACCATGACCCCACCCTGATCCACATCCACTCTCCATCAGGAAGCCAAACACATGCCTGAACAATTAACTCCTGCACTGCCATCAATTTAGCCTAGAGGGAAGAAAAGAGTGAGTCACGCAGGTTCAGGCCAAGAAGAAATGGGTAAAAACAGAAGGATAAAAAGGTTTTCTGAAGAAAGAGCCAGAAAAACATGTTTTTCAGTCCCTGCAAAGTAACTGTCACTGGAGTGACAAGGAGACACTATTGAGTGCCTCCGTTCATTCAGCCGGTTTGTCTGAACTGCTCAACAAACAATTACCGGGAGTCATGCGGGTTATGTTTATCTTGAGTCCAGGCCTGCGAGGAGCTGCCTTAAAAGCCACGGCGAAAGAGGCAAGTGCATCTTCTTCATAAACTCGTGGTTATTGGGTCTCAGTATTGATTCCTGTTCAGCACAGCGGTTGCTGGTCAGCAGGCGGCTGATGGCGGCATGACCCTGCTGTCTGTTCATCTCAGCTCCTCATCTCTGCTTTGCTTAGCCTCGTACGGCTCCCGAGTTAAAAATGTGACTCGTAATCAGCCTTCTTTTACAGAGTACCTGCATTAAAACCGTGCATTTCACCTCATTTTCACTGCGAGATTCATCGTTTCCAAACGTGCCAAGAACATGAGCTCGCTGCAGCGTTTAAGCTCCTAATTCGGTTCACTTTTATTTATAAATTCTCAGTGTGCTCAAGGTGCTTTACACTGAGGTAAAGACCCTACAATAATACAGAGGAACGCCAACAATAAGACGACCCCCTGTCAGCAGCACTTGGCGACAGTGGGAAGGAAAAACTCCCTTTTCACAGGAAGAAACCGCTGGCAGAGCTCAGGGAGGGGCTTGGAGTTTTTATTTGCCTGAAAAACGCAGACGGCTCTCGACACAAACAGAGACTTCCTA